>NC_057806.1:707987941-708287941 GCF_018294505.1 Triticum aestivum
CGAGTATATACATATACTATAGCCCAGCAAAAAGCAAGTAAAATTACAAAAGAATTAAAGAAAAGAAATAGGACGGGCTAGGCATCCCAGATATAGCTAGCTAGTGATCGCTGATGGATACGCTCGTTAAGCGGCGCCGTGACTCACGCTCGTTTCGACGTTTCCTTCGTAGGTTCGTCGCCCTCACCCGCCCGTCGGCCTTCTCACTCGCTCGGCGCCTGGCGCCTTGGCCCTTGCCGCGTTGCCCTCACCTCGCCGGCTCGCCGTCTAATTTCGTTCTTATTTAAGGTAATCATGTCATCTTAGTTTCATTTTACGATCTTTTTAATACCATTGTTTTTTATGAAGTCGGTTCGAATTTGGTTATTATTGTTCTCGATGGAGTAATTTGAATTATTATACTCATATTCTAAACTAAAGATGTGTGAATGAAAGTTACTTTTAATAAGTTATATATATATATATAACACATGCATACATATATATGTCTTAGGACTTAGGACATAGAGGCCCATGTCGTCGAGTTCGCCTAGGGCCTCCCAAAACACAGGGCCAGCCCTGGCCAAGGGCATGTCCTTCACCCCTCTCTCCGTGGTGCTGAGGAAGACATGGCGTGCTGGGCGAGGAGTTATAATTGGAACCCAGATGACAGAGCGTGTCAATTTTTTTTAAAGGGTAGAATACGGCAAAACTCTTGCTAAATGTGGTAATTCCTGTCAAAATTGTCAAACTATGGGGTAAAAACTAGAATTTACTCTTCATTAAATTACCAGTCTGACTCATGTAAGCTGTCATCGCCAAAATAATACTCTCCCGTGATCATCACCAAAATTAATGTGGTACTTCCTGTGCAAATTGTCAAACTATGGAAATATGAAATCGCGCTAACTGCCACACGTGTGCCCATCCGTCCTCCCGCATACATGGCTTGATTTGATTGGAATAAAATAAGGCCCGGCCCCACCCTCTTAAAATCAGGGGGGAGATGATTAGATTAGAAAGAAAAAAGGAAAAAAAAATAGCCGTTGGATGAGGTGGGAGCACGAATGGGAGCATGGAAAGGGAGCAAGCAAGCCGGATCCGGAAGGGAGACGCATCACACGTCTCTAATGTAAACAGATTGCCACGTCATCGCATGAATGCATGTAGGAATCTTTTTGGATTTTCAGTTTTTAAATTTTTTTATCTCTTAAACGAAAAATCCGATTGAAAATCCGTTTTCACCATTAAATCCCTCGCGATGAGATCTTCAAAACTAGATCCCATGTTGATATGTTTTGATGAAAAAAATTGGATTAAAAGTTGCCATGTCTATTGCATATGAATTGCCATGATGTTTACACTGAAGTTGCCATGATATGTTTCAGCTATTTTTTTCTACATTTAAAAGTAAATTTTGACATTTATAAAACAGAGAATTAAGAAACTAGACTTGCCATGAACCATAAACTAAAATTGCCATCATACATGCACGTAAAATTGCCATGGTTCATACAAAAATAATTTTCATGGTCAAAGTACTGGAGTTGCCATCATCAAAATACTAAAATTGCCATGATTACAAACTAAAATTGCCACATGGCAACTTTTGTTTAAGCCCTATGGCAACTGCAGTGTAAACATCGTGGCAATTTCTGGCAAAAAAAAATTCGTCAAAACATATCAACATGGGGTCTAGTTTTGAAGATCTCGTCGAGACGGATTTAATGGTGAAAACGGATTTTTAGTTCGCTTTTTTATTTAGGAGATACAACATTTTTAAGCCGAAAACCAAAAGTCAGGAGTGGCTCTATTCTGGATGTCATAATCGGCTAAAGTACGACAGCCCTGTAAGATTTTGTGTGGAAGAGTTGTGGATGTCATGGTGGTCTTTTTTTTGCGGGAAAAACTTTCAATCTATTCATCTTCAATCATGGTAGTACAACGAACACTAGAAATAATAAAAATTGCATCCAGATCCGTAGACCACCTAGCGACGACTACAAGCACTGAAGCGAGCCGAAGGCGCGCCGCTGTCATCGCCCCTCCATAGCCGGAGCCGGGCAAACCTTGTTGTAGTAGACAGTCGGGAAGTCGTCGTCCTAAGGCCCCGTAGAACCAACGCACCAGAATAGCAACCGCCGCGGATGAAGAGTGTAGATCAAAAGGATCCAATCTGAAAACACACGAACGAAGACGAACGACGAACAGATCCGAGCAAATCCACCAAAGGCAGATCCGCCGGAGACACAACTCCAAACGCCCACCAATGATGCAAGACGCATCACCGGAACGGGGGCTAGGCGGGGAGACCTTTATTTCATCTCAGGGAGCCGCCACCGTCTCATCTTTCTGAGCAGGACACAAACCCTAACAAAACTCGAGAAAAGATCTAAAAACGGAGCCCTCCCACCGGCAAGGGCCGAGATCCACTCCGCCTCCATGGCCATAGGGCCACCGTAGACGGGATGGACCGGCGCTGGCGCCGGCGCCGGTGGGAGGCAGAAAGCTAGGGTTTTTGGAGGCGGCGGCCTTAGCCACGGGTTGAGGCCGTCTAATGTCATGGTGGTCTTGTCAAATAGGAGGCGCTGTTGGCCTGGATGAATACCATACTCATCTTTAATCTTGGCCTTGACGGTGTCGATAGTGTCTGAGCTCTTAACAAAGAGAGGGTCATCTAGCGTCCTGATGCATATTTTCATCCTTTCCTGGAGGTGGTAACGAAAGTCGGGAGTGGGCCTATATAGCATTGCCATAATTAGCCAAAGTAAGGCTCTCGTTCAGTTGCTTCCCGTTGAAGATAAGGTGATGCCGAGCCTGAATCTCTGCCTTGACTGCACCGATGGTATCTAATGGGTCGACCTCGAGGGTGATCACCCTGCTGTCAAGGGTCTCCACAGAAATCTCTGTTAAACATCATTGTACATGATTATATGCCTTGCCACGGTGTGTTATAAACTGTGCCGGCTAGATATGTGGCGTGCGTGTTGTAGTTAGGATAGGATAGATTGTTGTGATTAGATCTTGGTAGTTAGTTTAGCTTGGAGATCAATCCACACCTAACCTATCCCTAACCTCCTCTTGTAATCTTAGCCACATGTCTAGCCTATATAAACACGCAGCGCGCCCCTGCTCCGGCATGCGCTTCTAGCCTCTCGTTTGACATGGTATACAGAGCCTAGTTCTTCCACACATCTAGATCATGTCATCTTCTTCCTCCTCCCACGCTATGGCCATGCCCTCGCTCGCCTCCCTCGGCCACACCATCACGGAGAAGCTCACCCGTGACAACTTCCTGGTGTGGACTTCCGCACGTCAGGGCTGCGGCGATGATGGGCTACCTTGACGGCTCGATCAAGGAACCCGCTGCTGTCATCGTCACCGAGAAGGAGACCAATGGGAAGAAGGAGATCACCGAGCTGCCCAATCCAGAGCATGCAATCTGGGTTACTCAAGATCAACAGGTCCTAACTTTTTTGCTCGCATCTTTATCCCGTGAAGTTCTGATGGAGGTGTCCAATCACACCACGGCCGCGGGCGTCTGGCAAGCCCTGGTCGAGAGCTTCTCCGCGCAGTCCCGAGCACGCCAAATTCAGCTTCGCTCGGCGATTGGCAACGCCCGCAAGGGCGATCTCTCCGCCTCTGCTTACTTCACGAAGATGAAGGGGTTAGCAGATGAGCTCGCTGCTGCAGGAAAGCCTCTCGAGGAAGATGATATCGTTTCGCACATCCTCGAGGGCCTCATGCATGAGCCTGACTACAACGGGTTCGTCACCTCCATCTCCACGCGCGCTGCCACCGATCGGCCGATCGGTCTCAGCGAACTCTTCTCGCTGCTGCTCTCTGCGGAGGCCCGGATCACCGCCCAGCACGCCGCCTTCTCCGGTCATCACTCCGCCAACCTCGCTGCGAAGGGTGGTCGTGGCGGCTACGGCGGCGGACGCGGTGGTCAGGGTGGTGGACGCGGCGGCTATGGCGGGGACAACTACTCCGACAACTCAGGCCACGGTGGCTACGATGGTGGTGGCGGTGGTGCGCCACGCCAGCAGAACCGTTACCGTGGTGACCGCGCTGACCGCGAACGCTGTCAAATCTGCAAGGAGGAAGGCCACGGTGCGTGGGGCTGCAAGAAGAGGTTCGATAAAGGCTTCAACAACAATGTACGTAATCCTGCAGGCAGCGGTGGTGGCGGACGCGGCGGTGGTGGGCGCGGTGGCGGCGGCGGTAGTGGTGGCAACCCACACTCCGCCGACTCTGCCCACTCCTACGGCGTGGATACCAATTGGTATCTCGACACCGGAGCCACAGATCACGTCACCGGCGAGTTGGAGAAGCTAGCCGTCCATGATCGCTACACCGGCACCGACCAAATTCACACGGCAAGTGGGCAAGGTATAGACATAGCGCATATTGGTCATTCACTATTATCTACTCCCTCTGGTTCCTTACATCTCAACAATATTCTTCATGCACCTAGTGCCGACCAAAGCCTCCTTTCTGCCTATAATCTTATGCGAGATAATGATGTGTTCATTGAACTTCATCCTGAATTCTTTCTTGTTAAGGATCAGGCTACCCGGAGAACAATTCTGCAAAACAAGAGTAGATGGGGCTTGTTCCCCGTGACCGGACGGCAAAGTGCACCTCCACGCCAAGTCCTTGCTGCCATCAAGCCTTCCACCTCTCGGTGGCACAAGCGTCTAGGGCACCCTGCCCTTCCGGTAGTTCAAAAGATTCTACGTGATTTCAATCTTCCTGTTTCGAATAAACAAGACCATCTTCTGGTGTGTGATGCATGTCAAATGGCCAAGAGCCATCAGTTACCTTACTCTCGTTCAACTAGTGAATCCACAGCTCCTTTAGAGCTGATATTTTCAGATGTTTGGGGTCCTGGACCCGTCTCTGTAGGAAGGCAGAAATATTATGTCAGTTTTATTGATGATTTTAGCAAGTTTAGTTGGATATATTTGCTCAAAAATAAATCTGATGTCTTTGAGAAATTTCGCCTTTTCCAAGCTCGTGTTGAACGTCTCTTTGATCGTAAAATCATTGCCATGCAAACCGATTGGGGTGGGGAGTACCAACGGTTGAGCTCATTTTTTGAACGCATTGGCATCACACACCACGTATCTTGTCCGCATGCTCATCAGCAGAACGGCTCCGCGGAAATAAAACATAGGCACATCGTAGAAGTTGGTCTCTCTTTACTTGCTCATGCATTTATGCCTCTTAAATTTTGGGATGAAGCGTTTCTCACTGCGGTCTATCTTATTAACCGTATTCCCAGCAGAGTTATCAAGAACCAGACACCTCTAGAACAACTCTTTGGCACCAAGCCCAACTACTCTTTTCTACGCATTTTTGGGTGTGCCGTCTGGCCAAACTTGCGCCCTTTTAACAAGCACAAGCTTGAATTTAGGTCCAAGCAATGCGCCTTCCTAGGGTACAGTACCCTCATAAAGGTTACAAATGCCTTGATATCTCTTTTGATCGTGTGTATGTGTCCCGTGATGTCATTTTTGATGAGCAAGTTTTTCCCTTCGCAAGCCTCCACTCAAATGCCGGTGCTCAACTTCGCAAAGAGTTGCTTCTCCTGCCCTCTCATCTCTTGCCGTCTCCTTTTTTCGCTCAAGAGGGAGCTGATTTTACTACTGATAATATGTCCTTGTCCAATGCTACTGACCCAGCTGAAAGCGTGCAGGAAACAGGGCAGCCAAACATTGAAGACTTTGGCGAAAATTCTTATGATTTTATGCAGCACCCTGACGAGTCTGATACAACCACAGAAGATCCGATGGCCTCGGGAGCGGCTGCAGCTGCGCCAGGCGAATCGGCAGCGGGATCCGTGTCCGCAGCAGCGCCAGGCGCATCCTCGCCGGGATCCGCGCCAACAGACAGGCGGCCAGGCGGGCGCCCTGTCCCGCTCTCCTCTGGTGGGCCAGCCAGGCGCACTACCGCGCTGTCCACGGCCTGGGAGGGCGTGCGGTCTCCTGGTGGGTCGGCCAACCCGGCTGGGCACGGCCCACCTGCCCCCCACGAGGTGCGGCGCATGGACTCTGGCGCGGCGCGATCTTCCTCGAGGGATGTGGCCGCTCCAGAACTGCCAAGTGGCAGTTCGCCATCGGCTGCCGCACCGGATCAGCCTGGGTCGCTGCAAGAAGGAGATTCGGGATTTTCTACGTCTGACTCCGCGCTCTCCTCCATGCAAAATCGTCTACAACTTCAACAAGCTCAACCAGCTCAGCCGCCTCCTGCCCGATCACATACCCGGTCACAAAGTGGTATTGCCAAGCCTAAGGTATATAAAGATGGTTGTGTTTGTTGGGGCTCTTTTTGTGCCACAGGTGAACCCAAGAATCTGCATGATGCTCTTGCTGACTCCAAATGGAAGCAGGCTATGGACGAAGAATTTTCAGCCCTCATAGCAAACAAGACATGGCACTTGGTTCCACTGGTCAGAGGGAGAAATGTGATCGATTGCAAGTGGGTGTACAAGGTAAAACGCAAGTCTGATGGCACGATTGACAGGTACAAGGCACGTCTCGTGGCAAAGGGCTTTAAGCAAAGGTACGGGATTGATTACGAGGATACCTTTAGTGCTGTGGTAAAAGCTGCTACTATTAGGTTGATTCTTTCAGTTGCAATATCTAGAAACTGGTGCATGCGACAACTAGATGTAAAGAACGCGTTTTTGCACGGTGTTCTGGAAGAAGAGGTGTTTATGAGGCAGCCTCCTGGGTATGAAAATTCAGCTTTACCACAATATGTCTGCAAGCTTGACAACGCAATCTATGGTTTGAAACAAGGACACAGAGCCTGGTATTATCGCATGTACTCCAAGTTACAGTCTCTTGGTGTTGCTGCTTCCAAGGGAGATACCTCACTGTTTTTTTATCATCAGCATGGAGTGACTATTTTTATGCTTATTTATATTGATGATATTATTGTCATCAGCTCCTCCGTTAGGCCAGTTGATGCTCTTCTTCAGGATGTGCGCATGGATTTTGCTCTCAAGGATTTGGGTAATCTTCATTTTTTTCTTGGCATCGAGGTGAAGCATGTGGCTCGTGGAATCATTCTGTCCCAAGAAAAATATGTACAAGATATCCTTGAGCGAGTAGGCATGAAAGTTTGCAAACCTTCCCCAACTCCGTTGTCCACTTCAGAGAAGTTGTCTCTTTATGATGGAGAGGCACTTGGAGCGGAGGACTCCGCCAGGTACAGAAGTGTGGTAGGAGCTTTGCAATATTTGACTTTAACCAGGCCAGATATATGTTTTTCAGTCAACAAAGTCTGCCAGTTTCTCCATGCACCCACTAGTACTCATTGGACAGCAGTCAAAAGAATTCTTCGTTACCTTCAAGCAACCAAGAGTCATGGTCTCAAGTTTGCCAAGTCAGACTCTACACTTGTTAGTGCTTTTTCAGATGCAGACTGGGCAGGTTGTCCTGATGATCGGCGGTCCACTGGAGGTTTTGCAGTGTTCTTTGGTGGCAATCTGATTTCTTGGAGTGCACGTAAGCAAGCCACTGTGTCCAGGTCAAGCACAGAAGCTGAGTACAACGTCTTAGCAAATGCCACTGCTGAGATTATTTGGGTTCAAAATATGCTGACAGAATTGGATATTCGCCATTTGCCTGCCGCCTCACTATGGTGTGACAATCTTGGAGCAACTTATCTCTCTGCCAATCCTGTCTTTCATGTTAGAACAAAGCACATGGAGATTGATTATCACTTTGTTCGTGAAAGAGTTGCTAACAAGCTTTTGAATATTCAGTTTGTTCCTACTGGTGATCAAGTAGCAGATGGCTTCACTAAACCATTATCGTTGCGGCAGCTGGAGGTCTTTCGACGCAATCTCAACTTAGATAGTTGTGATTGAGGGGGAGTGTTAAACATCATTGTACATGATTGTATGCCTTGCCACGGTGTGTTATAAACTGTGCCGGCTAGATATGTGGCGTGCGTGTTGTAGTTAGGATAGGATAGGTTGTTGTGATTAGATCTTGGTAGTTAGCTTAGCTTGGAGATCAATCCACACCTAACTTATCCCTAACCTCCTCTTGTAATCTTAGCCGCATGTCTGGCCTATATAAACACGCAGCGCGCCCCTCTCCGGCATGCGCTTCTAGCCTCTCGTTTGACAATCTCCATACGAGAGACAAGACGAAGGAAGCATTCCTTTCGGATGCAGTAGTCTGCCAAGGTCCGTCCATCCTCCAGCTCCTTGCTGCTACCAAATATGAGACGCTGCTGCTGTGGAGGGATACCCTCCTTGTCATGAATCTTGGTCTTGACGTTATGAATCGTATCTGAACTCTTGACATCAAGAACAAAGCCCCTGCCAGTGTGGGTTTTAACAAAGATCTGCAGCTCAAACGAGCACAACTGATTTTAGACAAAAAAGGCGACTGCAAGAATATTAGAAACTCCAACAGATACTAGAAGTGCAGAACTAATAACATAGATAAACGTCAGGCGAGTCCACAGTTCGACACGAGCGTTCGATAGGTTAAACAAGTTATTAAACCTACGTCTCTGAGGCTTCCTTGGAAAATGCAATGAACATATATTCAGGTAGGGATCCTTTTCTGCGGCGACAGTTTCAAAACGAAAAACAATTCGACAGGTTATATGGGCGTAACTGTTGCTCTGGTGTGGACTGTGTTTATGCTATGATGCCTTAACAAGCATAGGAAGAAACTACATTATATTATTCACATGATAGTTTTTACCCCAGGCTGTATTTTATCTACGTATGATGCATATTAACAGTATCATACGTAGATAAAATATGGGGAGAGGGAGGAGCACGTAAAAGAATATGGGGTGACTCACAGGGAACGAAATTGTGTTAGAATCAGCGTTGGGGAGAGAAGCGCGCCAGCCTTGCGCGTCATGCCCCCGGAGACGGCGTCTGCAGGATGGACGGAGGGGCGGCGGACCACGTCGTCGCCCATCGGCTCTGTCTCGTCTGGGAACGGTAACAGCACCTGCAGTCGCCGCCACAATTGGAGCTAGTTGTTAGAGAACCGTATCGCGGGGCACACTAGCTAGGTACGGCGCCCAATAAGGAGAGACAGAGGGAGGCAGAGGCCAGAGGGTGCTTGCCTTGGGGGTTGTAGGAGCAGGAGACGCGCACGTGCAAGCTAGGGTCTGGAGCTTGCCTGGCGGGGGCGTCCTGATTTCTTCTTCTCTCTTCTTATAATATAGGGTGATCGAGGGCGTGCTGGTAACATACGTTCTTGTCCAAGGAGAGACCTTCTCGGTTTGTAAGATTTCTGTAAAAACCAACCAATGTCGGTCGATGGGCACTTGTAGTTTCTTCTTCTTTTATTTCCGAAAAGGACTTGTAGTTTCTCAAACACACATCCCTACAACGGCTGCGTCTGGACACGTCTACAGATTTTTTTTTTTTTGAAAGATCCAGCACTGCTGGCGTTTCATTGATTTAGAAGGAAGAAGGCGGGAAAACATGATGATCAAGCGATCAGGTGGGTGGCTAGAGTAGAGCCCATGAAAAAGAAAAATAAAACGGCCTTGCTATGCTAAGGGAGCCAGCAGAGGGCCTAAGAAAAAATCCTTAGGCTATAATTTCCCGACTGTCCCCAAAGGGGCTCATGAGATGCTTCGCTCCCGCCACTCTCCATTAATCCAGAGCACGCCGGACTGCAGCGAGGATGAAATGAGCCGAAAGGCACTTGCCTCTGAATGTTGCCTCATTTCGCTCCTGCCAGATCTCCCAAGTGATCAGCACAATCATGGACTTAATCCCCCTCCGCACCTCACTCGGAGTTTTTGCGATGATCTCTCTCACCAAGGTAGTGGTGTTGATGTTTGATCTCCAGGTGCCCGGATGGAGCGCGTCGCAGCCGTGCCATGCAGCCGCAGCCAGCCAAACCGCTCTGGAGACGGGACATCCCAGAACAAATGCTGGAAGGACTCCAGATGCCTTGCACACAGGCCGCAGAAGTAGTTGTTGGGCCATCCTCGTCGTTGCAACCTATCGTTGCACCATAGCCGATCCTGGTGGAGCAGCCAGGAAAACATCTTCGTTTTCGCCGGCGCCCACGTCTTCCAGAAGAGTTTGGTGAAGCCCGGCCTTCTTGAGGTGTCGCATTGAGCCAGGTAAGCTGAGGATGTGGTGTACGCGCCGGAGTTGGATGCCTTCCATCTGATGACGTCCGAGACCCCTTGCACCAGCGCGATGTCGGCCGATCCAAGGACGCGCCACAGGCCAACGAAATCTACCACCAGGTCAGCGCGGTTGCCGTGCTGAAGATCAGCAATCCACCGGTCACCAGTCAGGGCCTCGGCCACCATCCGATTCTTTCTCCTTGCATGTTGATATAGCGCGGGAAAACGCCTGTAGAGCGGCCCCCCAGGCAGCCAGTTTGAGCGCCAGAAGATTGCCCGCTTCCCGTCGTGCACCGAGACCTTGGTGCAATCCTCGAAGAGCCGTCAGTCAGCATCGTCGCAAGGGGGGTCCGTGCCCACCCATGGTCGCTCCGGGCTTGTCCAGGCAAGCCAGAGCCAGCGTAGGCGGAGCGCTCTGCTGAACTTTTTGAGGTTGTGGAGACCTAGGCCCCCGGAATCAGTCGGAGAGCACACGCGTTGCCAATTCACCTTGCAAGTGCCGCCGGTGATCTCCTTCTCATGCGCCCACAGAAATTTATGATGGATCTTGTCTAATTCAGTGAAGAACTTCTTTGGAGCTCGTAGAACGGTGATTGCGAAGGTGGGCATGGCCGACAGGACGGACTTGACCAGAACGCGCCGGCCGGCCAGCGTCAGGAGCTTGCCCTTCCATCCCGCGAGGCGGGTTCTGATTCTATCCAGGACAAATTGAAGTTGCACCATCCTTAACCGCCCCAAGGTTATTGGCAGCCCTAGATATGTGAGGGGGAAGCCCACCTGCTTGCCACCGAAACTCTGGAGGATTTCTGCCAGGTTCAGATCAGTGCATCAGATCGCGGAAACCGTAGATTTCTCCTGGTTGATCGTTAGCCCCATGGCCTCCCCAAAGAGTTTTAGGATCCTCATGAGCGCCTTGACCTACTCTTTGTCAGGGTTGGCAAAAATCATAGCGTCATCTGCATACAGATTATATGGGAGCCGGCCACCTCTTCCATCGACTTGTCGTCATTGTTGACCTCCGGCGAGCTAGAAGCAAGCCAACTGCTATCCATCATGTGCGATGAGCCTGCCAGTTAGCCGCACTATCAACCAACTCCTACTTCAGTTCCGTCGAGAGGCTCTCCCACATCACTCTATAGCTCGGGGTTATGGTGGACGTGGTGCGGTGCAGATGCAGTGTGGTTGGTGCTTGGCGAGGAGGCAACATCTAAATGGCGTGTGTCAGCTAGGCTAGGTGGCGAGTTGTGGCATTGGAGGCGCCAGAATGGGTTCTTCGGCCGCCATGTCTGTTTAGTGTCGGCAGGCAGACGAACGGGGGCCGGTTTGAATGTGGTAGATAGCTGCCCGTCCCGTCCGGTCACGTCTCTTCAACATTGGACAGTCGTGGAGACCAGGACATGGACTAGGCGGCACTCTCTGCCGGTGCGCCACTTCAATGTCGGCTCCAGTGAGAGGTCGCGTTCACTCTAGGCTAGCATAAATGTGGCGGTGGCATTCGAAAGCGGTGCTGAACGACATGAATGTGTGGCAACGACTTCACGTGAGAGAGTATGCAGGAAAGGGAAAATGTTTTGGTGGGTCTGGGGTGTCAGACGTGTACGTGGTAGTAGTCTGGACGCCCACAAAAGTGTGTATGCTTAATCTTTCTAACATTTGATCAATAAAAGGCAAAAGAAAATGATCTTTTCTAGTAGTCTTATTTAATTTCCTAAAATCAATATCATCCTATAACCTGTAACAACTCCTTATGGGATAAGTTCATTTTTATCATTAGAAACAACAATAATACTGCCTTTCTTTCGGGCACAATGAATAGGACTTACTCATCTACTATTAGCTATATGATAAATTATACCTCCCTCCAGTAGCTTTAATATTTTTATTCTTACCACAGACTTCATGTTAGCATTTAAGTAACGTTGATGATCGACAATAGGTTTAGCATCGGGCCCCATATAAAAAAAATTGGCATAAAGAGGGACTAATGCCTTTAAGACCATCCAAAATATAACCAATTTTTCTTGGGCGGACAGTTTTTCTTTATGTTTTTTCTCGCTTAATTTTTTAATTATACCAATTTTTCTTTTTCTGTTTTTTCCTTTTTCACTTTCCATCACTTTTTAATTTATTTTCTATCTTATGTTTCTGGATTTCTTATTTCTTATTCATTTCAATTTTCTGCTCTCCTTTTGCTTTTTCGTTTCACTTTCCTTTTTCTTTCATGTTTTAATGTTTTTTGCTTTTCATATTCTTATTCTATTTACCTAAAATAAATTTAAAAACATTAATGGTAATTATGTGAAGTTTGTTTATAAACGTAATGTTTTATACATGATTATTTTCCTAATAATCAATGCACAATTTTTAATAAACTTAGAAAATTTCTCAGATACACGTCTGATTTTCTTCATTAATGTTATACATTTTTAATGCACGTTGAACATTGAACATTTTGAAATACATGATAAGTACTATTCAAAATATTTTTACATGTTTTAACACGTGATAAATGTTCATAAATACAAGATAATATTTCGATTACGAACAATTTTGTTTTTATATATACATGAGAATTGTTTTAATGACATGAACAATTTTTAAATACATGTTGAACTTTTCAAATATACGTAAGAATACATGAATTTTTATAAATATTTCAACATATTTTTAGTAACATGCACATTTTTTAATATGTGTTGAAAAAAATTTAAATACCTTTTGAACTTTTGAAATTGGATTTTTTTCATAAATATGACTGAACACATTTTCAATAAAATGCTTGTGTTGCAGAAGCGCAGGCTCCCATCACTGGCAATATTTGTAGGTAGTTTATTCCGGGAGAGACTAGTGTAAAAGCAGCACCTAGTGTGCAAAAATAGACAAATTCAATGACATTCGTTGGACCTTGATTGGATGTCTCAGATTCAAAGCACGTGAGTTGGTAGAGCTTCCTGTTTATTTTCTGAAAACCCCCCTGACTAACAGTTTTGTATAAATTGATCCCTCCACCATGTCCCTCAAGCTGAATCCCATTTAAGATCCGACGGATGCCATTGGTTTTTCTATTTTTGCACATTAAGTGTTGCTTTTACACTAGTGTCTCCCGTTTATTCCCTACATATAGAAAACGACGGAATAGAACGGTTCATTCTTTTTTCTTTATAAAATTGGCCGAAATTGGCTCCCATCACAAGCACTTCATAATCACTTCTAAATGGCTTTTTGCGCCATCGACGTGACGGGTCATCTATTATGTTACTAAGAGTGAAGTAAACCATTTTCAAAACAAATATTATGCTTTGCTTTTCTCCCATGATTACCCCTAAATCAGCTCTTCCTCAATCCTCAGTTGTGCCAGACACCTCAGTAGTCTCACCATAAGCTAGGGGCAAATATAAAAGAACTACCACATTAAAAAGGAAAGGATTGCCATATGGTTCTACGCGCCTAAAGGCGGATGAGCGGAAGGTCAAGCTGTTCCAGCATCTTCTCGCGAAGCTTCCTCACCGTCAAGTCTCGACAACGTTGGCACTCGGTATACAAGATGTACACTCCGCTACCAGCAGCCTCCAGCAACCACCCACTATCACCCCTTGCTACCTTTAGAACATAATTGTTCTATCCGCCAAATCTCTAAATTAATGTGCTCGGTATTGAACTTTGTGGCTAGATTCGATGCGACTGTGTCGAGTTTGCAATTAAAATCTTCGCGGGCTTGTCCGGAGCAACAAATATGACACAGCGAACCAAGGGGAGTGCATTAGTTGGAGCAACAACGCCGACACAGACCAACCAACTTTTACGTATCCATGGTAGTTGAATTGCATTTACATCACATCTTCACAATAGATGAACCAATTAAGCACTGTGTTGATGCATTGTGTTCAACAACTCTATACAACACTATTTTTGCATTCAAACCTACCTACCTACCTAAGCTTATTGTAACTAGTAACTCAAATCAGTGGATGTACCGTTCTGCTCAGGAAGAAGGTCGATACTACATGGTGTGTACACATAAGACTCTCGTACTTTGGGCCAAAAAGCAATCCATTCACCTCGTACTGGATAAAGATCTCCCAAATACTCACACTTCATCGTGTCCAGATATTAAGCGAACGCACAACCATTGCCAACTTCTCGACTGCCCAAGAGGATAATCTCCTTGTGAGGATGGTATCCTAGCAAGTCCAATGAACTCATGGTCATATAGTCGCCATCGGCATAGTCATCATTTTCATCATCATCGTCATGTTGTTCATCATTAGAAACAAATCTATCATCATTGTCCGAGTCCCACTCTCGGTATCCTTGTTCTGTTTGTACAGCCTTTTCATGATCCAAGATCCACGACTTGTCCTTCTCTTCACAATTTTCATGCGAGAGTTGGCTCAACGGAGGCTCGAGGTCAGCATTGTGAATCATCGCCCACACCGGCAGTGCCCCACGAGATGCCTCTGTTTCTTCTGTCAATAGCCATACTCGGAGTTTGAGGTAGTCGGTTGCGGTGTAGTACACCCCTTTCTTTGACTTGCCTAGATACGTTATCGGTTTTTCCCACCAGTTGTACGGGCTAACAATTCTTGGGGATTGGATCACTTGATACTCCTCCGTCATAACTGAGAATCTGAAATGTATAGTAACATAATTTATTTGAGAGAGAAAAAAAATATCCTTCTAAAGCCATATTAATCACCAGATTGTAACAAACATGATTGGACCAAGTAGTACCTCATGATGAAACCAGCACGGCATTGGATGTAAAGAAATTGCTGCCAATAAATGGTGTATCTTCGGCGAGGTCTCCAATTACTTTGCGCACGAGGTGACCAATCCGTGGCAGGTGACCAATCCAAAATGATTGACGAGGAATCCGGCCACATGTCTGCCACCGTCCCTGCTGGGTCACTTTTCCGTACAAAAGTCCTCTCCGACCACTGTCCGGTGACAGATGAGAAGACCTGCACCACGTATACCAGCGGTGGCCATTCCATCAGGCCCATTGCGTCCCTCACCTCAGAATGCTCGCTCGAATGATAATGCGGACGTGTTTCATCCTCTTGTGAATCCATAAACCAATCCTCTCCGTCGTCGTCGTCGGTGTCGACCTCGGGCCACAAATCGCCATCTGCAGCTCCGGCCATGAAGAGCCTTCCCACATTGAACGGCGGTGGTGACGACTTGACAGGTACAGGGGGCTCGGGCATCTCGGGCAGCTGGTCAGGGAGTAGGAACACCTGGAAGTGGAGAGACACGGCAGGATCAAACACGAGGTAGGCAGCGGAGCCGATTCCCCAGTTGGCCCCTTGGGCGCCGGGGGGAGCTCGCAGCTGCGCCGATCGCCAAGTCACCGGGTTGTAGACGAAGCATGTTTCTTCAGACGTGCACAGCAGCAGGCCGTTGCAATGGTCGATGACCGCGTTCCACAGCGGCGCAAAGCCGAGACGTGTGTCGATGGTACCGTCGAGGATCCCCCGGGAGAAGTAGCCGACGTCGCTCCACCCGTCTCTGGCTGTGTAGTTGATGAATATGCCGCGCGGAGCCGCCGGCAGGAGGTGCGGGAGAAGCAGCTTGTGGCCGTCGATGACACGGCGCCAGTTGGCGCATACGCGTCTGCACGCGGCGAGGTGCTGCGGTTGGAGCACGCGTAGGAGAACGTCGGCGAGCACCACGTCCGGTATCTCCATGGATCGATCGATCGCATGTACGCGTTGTTCGATAGATTGGTCAGGGACTCAGGGTTCGCTTGAACTATAAAGGCGGCGCCGGTGCCGCAGAGTTTGGTCCAAACTGTTTTCGTACTACTTGCAGGAAACCTACATGCAATTGCAAACTTCGTCGGACCACAGTCATTATAATTGCGAGAGGCCCAACATCAAAACTACGTTCGTGTTAAGCCCAAAAACCAGGCCCAGCTTCATCTCTTTTCTGAAATATTTAGCTTAGCAATTAAGAAGTTCAATTCAACTAGTAGAATGCCCGTGCGTTGCCATGGGCTTTTCAAATATTTTAGGGAGTTATGTAAACAATTATTATGTACAATTTCACATGTAGAGAAAAGATAGTACGACCACAATTGTATAAGAATTTAAACCACTTCCCTTGCAACGTAGCAATTTGACAATGAGTACAATATAGAATGATGATCCAATTAAAAAACGGTTACAAATTAAGATCTATTTGATGCTCTTAAGAAATTCTTGCACAATATCAGAAATGTTGACTTTATTCATTGGCACGATATTTGAGCAAGTATAATAAAAACGTCTTCCTCAACTCATACATGTCATGCACAAGCAATATATGCAGTTGGCATGAATAATTCCCGTCGAAGGTCTTAAAATGTATAACAGAGAATACTCGTCGTACAAATTGGGTTTACTAATTCGTTACCATTCCACGTGAGCATAAAAAAGGAGCCAGACAAATCTCTCCAATTTTGTAAAATAATGTTATCTCGAATATACTGATAATACAAATAAAATGTATTAGTATGGTCCCAATGCATGGTAATTCGAAAGGAGTGCCTAAGCGAACTAAAAAGAAATTTATGTTTTAGTCAAACTCGCTTGCCGCTGTTCTTCCTCCAAATGTTTTCCCTCTTTCTTCATCCATTGATCCAACCACCTCCACTACACCCCACCTTTCATTGTCCGGGACACGCCCACGGACGTATAGCATTGCTTCTCGTCCACTCGGCATTTCCAGACTCTTCTTGATAAATGTTGATCTCGCTAATCATTGATGGTTTTAATTGAAGAGCTAAAGATGCAAAGTTCACGAACTAATCTTTCCTCAAGAAGTCTTGAACCAAGTGTCGAGAGCACTCATAATTGTAAATGTATGTTATACTATATCAATGCCAACATCGTCCTTCAGAACATTGGGAAGAACAAAATACATATTTGATCCTCTTAGAAGAAATGAAAAAGATTACAAAATATATGTCCCATGTAGTCAATAACTGCAAATTTTGAATAAGCTTATGCTTGAACTGCAAATTTTGAATAAGCTTATGCTTGTACTTGGCTCCAAGATCCATGTTGATAGCCCTTGATCTGGCTACTGAGCTTCTCCTAGCCGCCTCAACATCATGCCATTACCAAACATGCAGTGGATGCCTAGTGGGACAAGGATTAAGAAATAATATGAAATGAAAAATACGATGGCTGTCCATTCCCTAAGACGATCCAAGTAATTTGACAAAACAAATCGCGACCATCTTGTATAATCTAGAAAAAGCAACTAATCAAGATGAAAATCAGCCCCTGCTCACATTCATGCTCGCTGTTGTAATGGGAGGCAAGGAATGGGGAGACCAGGAGAGGAAAGGATACGCTCGATTTGCGTGGTATGTCACCTTAGTGAGGCTGCTGCTGCAGACGAGAAAAATACGCACCCATGATGTTCCTCCTCCAGCACGGGTCGTCGCCCTCCACCGCGGTGGAGACCATCGTTCCCCTTGTCTCTCATTCGCCGCATCTCCAGCGGAGGAGGCGCCGGTGGTGGCAGTGTGGGATCTGGGATCTCAAGGGGATGGAGAGACGATGGCGGTGCAGCGATCTCGAGGGCATCGAGAGACGACGGCGGCGACATTTAATTGAGGAGATCGGGAGCCAACGGCGGCGCCACTTACTCGAGGGGATCGAGAGGACGGCGGCGGCGACGGGAGGGGATCGAGAGGAACTCCTCCTGCGGGATGGTTTTCTTGGGGTGCGTGCGTGGGGTGGGGTGAGGTGGGGTGGGGATGTGATGAAAAAAATGACGAAAAAAACGGACGAAAAAACCCTTCTCTGATGGGACGAAAATTGACCGGCGGAGACTACCAACTGCTCCATTAGGAGTAGAGATGAGTATGCTAAGGCCACAATGATGAGTTACTCTTTATATAATCCAAAACCAGCACACTCCGTTATAATATTTATTTAAAAAGCTGGGTTGTACATAAATCATGTAATATCTTCCAGTGAAGTTGGATAAAATCTTGAGAACTAGCTAGCCGATGAAGGCACACATGTAGTTGATGATGCAGGTTTCATCGCCAACCCTGCGGAGCACCTCGCAGCAGTCCTTGGTGATGTGCACCTCGCCGTAGAGAAGAGCCTGGAGGACCTGCCCCGCGCACATTTTCGGCGTCTCTGTCACAGACCTGTAGCAGTTGGCTTTTGGAGGTAGGGGGAAATCTACAGGGGGCTCCACATCGATGGACGAGGCCACTATGAGGAGGAGGCAGAGCGAGTGGCCATTGTAGCAGACTGGTAAAGATGAGAATGGATGGATGTTGTTGTACCATAATGTCATTGCTACTATTTATAGTGAGATCTAGTGTGTGCTTTTTTGGGTTCTTGTACAACGGGTACTCAATTTATTCTCATTGATTACACGGTCTGGAGGATTTAATCACATGCATCTTATTACATAGGGCATTATTGATAATACGCCTTCTTTTCTCTGTCTACTTGATTACATGCCATTTTTAATTACAGAAATTATAATTTAATTTCCAGGGAAATTTATGCCAATCATGCAAAAATACCTTGTTTCTCTTGTGCCAATTTTTACTTACTGTGATCCTTCCCGCATACCTGGCCCGATGGAACTAGCACATTGATAGATTAGTGATACTCCTCTTATCCCTCGTGTACAACATGTGACTCGAACGACACTAAGAAATTAGCGCTGTCTTTGCCGTAGCTTCTCCACGTCGTATCCTGTGAATCTGCCTATGTTCGTGCACCCAGCACTCCTGCATCTCGTCGCTATCATCCATCTGATTCAAATCCTGCATCTATGAGCGACTTTAATTATACTGTGTTAATTTTGCTCCAGAATTCGATCGGCGTTTGTCTTCACTGGATCCACTTGAATCCAGTCTTCGTTCGTATGTGTTCATGTATCTTTAGATTGGATTCTTCTGTTGTACATTTCTCTTCATCAACGGCGCAGCGGTTATCTTCAGTGGATCCACTTGGATCCAGTCTTCATTCGTCTGTGTTTATGTGTTTTCAGATTGGATCCTTTTGATCAAGATTTCTCTTCATCGACAGCGGTTGTTGTTCTGATGCGCTATACAAAGAGTAGAAAATAGTCAAAAAATATTAACAAGTCATTATTCAACTAGATCATATTGAATTCATGCATCAGCCAACTCATCCAAAAGTCCGAACTGATGGAGGGAGGTGGGCAATATATTTTAACACTCCCCCTCACGTCTAGGCTATTTTAGTCCTTAGACGTGGGATTGATGTAGGCCACAGAATCGTTTTATTTAATACTGCGTTGGCAGGGCCTTGAACTGAAGACCTCTTGGTTCGGATACCATATTGAATTCATGCACCAGCCAACTTATCCAAAAATCCGAACTGATAGAGAAAGGTGGGCAATATATTTCAACAAACCAAACTTGGAGAAGGTCTACTATTTGGTACTCACAGCTCTCAATAGTTCTATCTAGCAAATACGAAACCAAACAACTCAACTCCAAGCATAAAAAAATTGATTATTTTTTACAGGAAAGCTAGCTACTACAGATGTAGTATATATGAAAAGCATTAGTTGCATCATACGAAGCATTGCATCGATGCATATAGCTAGCTAGCAGTAGTACGGAAACAAAATGATAGTTCGGCTGGTTGGGCGGTAAGCCGCGTGCATTTTGTCAGAGACTCAGCTTATAGTCGACAAAACTTTTTTGGGTTTTTTTTTAATCTATTGTATGTGTCGGGAGTTCCATTACGGCATCTTCAAAAATTTGTTTGTTAGCTTCTTGATAAAATATGCCATGTCATCAATCAACACTTTAATATAGAAATACTCCAATAGATTGTATCTAATTTGCTGAATAGAATGTGAGATAATAAATAGCATGCTCTTTCATTCTACATTGCAGCTTCTGCAAGGGGTGTTGGTTCATGTACATACATCCTTAGTCTCTTTCCTCATTTATTATATGACACATCATCAAATATCTTATGTGTTAAAGTCTACCAATAACTATCTTACAACCATTGAAGATGCCCTTAGGCAGTACTTGGCTGTAAGAACCACCATCACGGTTCTGTAACCTAGGGCTTGGCTAGGCTTTTCACCGTGCGGGCCACGACGACACTCGGCATTTACCCTACACGTGGAGTTCTTAAATACGTGGAGTGTTTTTCGAATCATGTCACGGCGTACATGGTGGTACACCGAGCACTGCTATTAAATTTGCGCCATTGCGTCGCCACATGCATGGCTTAGAGGGATATAAGCCGAGTGGTGGATGTAAAACTCTAGGCGCACTGAGAAGCAAAGGGCAATATATGTTTTCATGTAACCCTATGGCCTCTGTCATGGCAATGTATGCAGATCTTCACTAAGAAAACATCTAACCGGACGTGATTAATTAGTATCAGTGACAGACCAGAATTATTGATCATGGACGCGGTCAGCACTTATATCTCGCTTATGAACAGGCTTATCAGAAAACAAATGTGCTGACCATCATTCTAGCGCGTTATTCGGTGTGATCATGTGGACGAGACTTGCCTGCTCCCCCAGCGTGCTTCCATCCGTGCTCCCGCATACGTGACATGATTTGATTGAAACAAAATAAGGCCCGACCCCACCCCTTAAAATCAGGGGGGAGATAATTAGATTAGAAAGAAAAAAAAGAAAAAGACAGTCGTAGAATGAAGTGCGAACTAGGATGAGAGCGTGAGGAGGGAGCAGGCAAGCCGGATCCGTGACCATGTGGCACGCACGTCCGTTAGTCCCGTTGAGATCATGCATATGCTGCGTCTTACGCGGCCACGTCGTGGGCGGCACAAACATGCACCATCATATCATTCTGAGTTGTATGCTAAATAAAAACTCCAGACCCACCCTGAATCATATCATTCTAACTGCCAGCTATGCAAAAACTCTTACTGCATGCCTGTCTTCTCCTAATCTCCGTGTTTCATGGAGAGAAAGGATCTGTTATGATCAGCATGACTGCATGACATGAGAGTCAACATCTCGTGGATTGAAAAATAAAATAAACAACGTAATCGAATGAGAATAAACACAGTGACAGACTAGTACGCCCATGGAACATGGGCAGCACGTACGCTCCAGCTCATTACGTTGGTGAACACATGCCTATAAGACATCCAAGCCGGAGACCCCTTTCCTCATCACACCTCTGTACCTCACCATAGTCGACGCAGCTAATCAAGATCGATCATGGGGCACCACGTCCGCCGATTAGTCCTGGTGCTCCTCTTCGCCGCCGCGGCCATGGCAACTAGTGAAGTGGAGACGACGCCGCCGATCCCGGACCAGATAGTCCTCCCGCCACTCCCGTCGCCGGCCGACATCCCGGCCACGCCGCCGTGCCTGAACAGTATAACCGTGTGCGGGGTAGTCTACGGGGACCCCTCCAAGCTGGCGCCGTGCTGCGTCGCGGTCAAGAAGCTCTTCAAGAGCGACCCGGAGTGCATCTGCAACGCCGTCGGTGAGGCCCAGAAGTTCGCAAAGAAGTGGGGGGTCAACAACACCGTCGACGGCCTGGAGATGTTCCGCCAGTGCCAGATGCCTACCACCAGCTGCGACCCCCGAAAACCAGGTTAGAAAGATGCATTATTTTCTTCGCCAATATATTCTCATAATAGCTATTTAGATTTATATCGAAGCTCTGTTGTTTGGTGAATTTGCAGGATCAGAAAATATTGGAAATGCGGCCCATACTACGCGATCCTTTGGTGGCTTTCAGATCCTACTTGTCTTCCCATTATTCTTCATGATGTAGGCCTGGAGTGCTGGAGGGCGAACTTTGCTTATTTTTTGGCACTCCGTTTCTTTCATTTTTAATATTAGGGATCTTGTTTATTTTATATGTTTGATCACACATCAAATAACACGATAAACACGCGCACACAAAACTAATAGCCAAGGGCCCGTATTGTGCCTTTTGTTTTCCTCTTTATTTTTATATTCTGGTTTTCTCTGTGCTCACAGTTATAATAAACTCACGCACCTGGCTGTGTATATATACACAACCATGACCATCGTGAACCCAACTCCTATACGGACAAGCTACCTAGTCCAAATAGAACTCACGCTAACATAAGGAAACTCTAAACCGATTTGTCTATACTTTTCTATATTACTAGTACTACTAATTATCCGGCAACCTTGATCACACTTATACTAATCCTAACTAAACACGCTAGCACCCACGGCTACACTAGCCTAGTTAACTAGCATACTCCTAACATAACTCAAATTTCTTTGGATTAAGCTAACATCCGAGACATGCTGATATTAGTCGATGTTTGATCTTGTAGCATGAGCACACATAGCACATAATCTGGTAAATTTGGCCGTTAAAATTCAGCCCCATCAAGATCGGGAGGAGCATACATTTCGAGTTTTAGCATATGTGGTGGAGTAATAGATATCTCTAGAGACTCGTTATGTCATTGTGCTAGTATGTAATTAAAGATACCGTCAGAAGAGGATGGGCCAGCGAGTCCCGCGTCGCCCCCGAGCACCGGCCCTACATCGAGCACTGGGATACCATGTCCTATGAGATCCTCCATTCCAACCGCACAGGCAAGTGGTACGGGCCCTTCACCAAGATGCTAGAGATCCAGTCCATCATTCGCAACAAGCAGGAGGCGGTAGTGGTGATGAACTTGCTGATGGATCTGGACTTCGAGCAAGTGCCCAAGGCTCACGTGAACTTTAAGTAAGCTTGCATACATGCTGCCTGGATAATGCTTTAGATAGGTTGTGCTCCATATCAATTCACGATCGAGTCCATGTTTCTTTTCATGTTCGTCAAGTTGGTTAATCATCGGATCTAGTTGGATAATATATGTTCTTCCAGCACGAAATCTCAACCTCTCAAGTAATTTAATTAGTCAATTTTATTCACCAAATGTTAAACTTCTGTGTCAATTAAGTTTAACATCCTTCAATGCAAAAATAAATAAAAATAGCCTCACCTACTTTATGAACTACTGATAGTACTTCCTCCGTCCGAATTAGGCTCCCTCATATTTTGGTTTAAATTTTAACCATCCATTACTAATAGCATATGATTTATATGAAAGAGGATTCATACCATATAATTTTTGTAGCATTTTTTAAATATTTTATCAGTTAACTTTATAGTCAAAATTTAACGTTAAATACAAGGGGGTCTAATAAACCCAGAGGGAGGCAGTCTGCTTAAACCAATGCTATTTTTGGCCGGAATGCTTACTCTGAAAAAGATAGATGGTGAATCACATTATCCACGTAAGTTGTGCTCTCAAGAGGCAAAGAAAGTAAAGGTGGTGCTGCATCATTACGATGTTGTTTCGCGAAAAAGAAACGTCCCCCGGAAAAGGGTATTTCCTAATGCGTAACGCGATAAAATAAAGTGCGGGCGTGCCAGCATACAATAGTATACAAATAAAAGAGACACACAAGATCAGGGAACTCTGTATTTGATTAATTCTTTTGAGAATTACATCAAATGGTTCCCACACAAGTATATCATGTTTCTCTATGCAATCTGACTAAGTTTAGCGACTGTGTAGCTTCAGGTTCCCAGAGCCTAGACTAATGAGTTGTTCCGGCCTCGTCAGTCGCGGAAAAGAAATCATGTCATGAGACTTCGTTATGGACACCTAGCCGTGAGGGCCGTCAATGAAATATCAAGATTTACATGCTAGGCATGTCATCATATTGAGTAACCATGTTGTTCAGAAAATCACGAAAGATATTTGGATCTGGATATTTAATGTCCAGCACGGGCTAAGCTAATTAGCCCGTGACAAATAATATTGCAATATGTCGTACTGCCTTCTCATCATACAATAAAATGGTGCGCCTTTGCGAGTCCACTTGAGCTGAGTCTTTTATATAAATATAAAGGCCTGGATCTGTCACGACACTAAATACTTTCAAGCCCAAACTCTCCACGATCAGGCTAAATGACTGTTCCAATTGTAGCGCAATCAACTCTAAAATTATGCATAGGAACGATCTGCTCCTAGAGTGATCCGAATCCAAGTTGAACATTCTAGTTCACTCCTCACATATTATGCATGGAAGAGATCAACTATATGAGTGATCTGCCTCTCAAATATTTCTGCTTGGCAACCATGGCAATGATCTGAATCCAAGTTAGGCACCAACTAAACTCCTCCATAAATATTTCTCTACGGATACGATATGCTAGATGAGAGCGATCCGAATCCAAGCCAAGCACTATTTGATTTTCTTCTCAAATATTTCTGTACGAAAACGATCGACTATGAGAGTGATTCGAATCCAAAATCCGGCACCAGCAACTTGCCACCAAATATATTTTTTTATACGGAAACGATCTGCTATGGGAGCGATCCGAATCCAAGTCATGCACTAGTTGATCTGCCTATCAAACATTTACCACATGCCGCAACTGGATTGGTAAACCAATCTAAAATAATCCGGGGCAACAAAAGGATTCGGTGTAAACCGATCTTCTAATATGAGGCGACCAGCTGTGAGAAAAAGGGACATCAGATCTCACCATTTCTTACCATAAGAGAACGTTGCCGTGTCGATGCGGCCGCCAGCCAGGCGAGGTATACTATGGGATTTTGGTGGAGTAGCAGGGCGGAAGTAGTGGGGCTTTATCATCAGGGACTATGCGAGATGTACATGTTCAGGGCTCCATGCATGCGAGCAGCCAGGCCGCGAGCAGCCCGTGTGTGCGTCCTCTCCCCCCTGTACATGGGAGGAGATGAGCCTTTTATAGGGAGCACTAGGGCAGCAGGATTAGCGAGAGAAATCAGTAGTGTGCCGCCGTAAGCTGTTGGCCAGAGTTCGATTCTTGCTCAGCGGCTCGCTTATCCTGCGTGCATGCTGAGCAGCCCGTAGCAATCTATCTACTAGATAACTATGCATTGTTATAAAAACTCATAGGCTAACACCGACCAGGCGGTTCGGCCACACGTACGTTACATGCGCGCTGCTTCCATGTACGTGGCTGGCTACGTGTTGACTCTTTCCATTGATAAACGTGCTATTTAGCAATACTATCTACTTCAGTCATGGCATGGCATGCATAGACTAGGACATGGGCTGTAGCCTCTCAAGCCCACTTAATTAAACCATAAAGATTATGCATGTACCAGCACATTCCTTTGTACTCTTAAATGCACACACTAGTGCTTCACATTATTATTTATATTTTCCATATGAAATGTGGGCTAGATAAATAAGTGACAAAAACTCATCAAACAGATGTCCATATGGTTCGTGCGTCCATGACAGTGAAGAGCACAAGTGGTCGAGCCTGCAAGCAGTCCAACCAATTAATGTACTTGGATGCAATGACCAGACGCAAATGCTGGATGACATTGACAACAGATCGAATTGCTATGTGCGCAAAATGCGAATGTTATAATCGATGCTATGTCTTTGTCAATCAATTCTAATTAATTTGTATTCAATCAAATGAAACACTGTTTTTTCTAACCAATGCTAATTAATTTGTTGTTCAATCAAATCAAACAATATATAGTTGGCACAAGCTCAAACTCAAAGCTATATACATACATGCACAAATTTAGCTTTGTAAACGCATGACTCATGTTCTCCATGGCTGGTGGAGTGTTTTTTAGATCTAGAGTAGCAGAGCTACTCAGAAGGCCTATTATACTCGGACAGCATCAAAGTTCATAGGCAAGTTGGTACATCGCTAATGAGCACTTGATCTCCATCTCTTCTGTTCAGAGCAGCTAGCTCGTGAGCCAGGGCATTATTGCATCGCTTCACGTACCAAACTTCACGCATTGCCGACCTGAGTCCTCTGCTCTTCGTGCACTTGGCGACAGCATGGTACTCATTCTCTTAGTCTTGACCACAAATACTGCAGGTTGCATCCGTTTTGAGGGTTCGTTTAAACTTATTTTCCTTAGTGGCTAGTGTTTTAGTTGCCACTCTCCAGCCGAATATCCGAATCTTTCTGGCAACATTAGCTTTTCATATTAGGTCCCAAATGCTGCGGTCATTGGCTTCTCTTGCTGAATTGGGCGGGTTATAGCTTGGTTGGGCAAGACTTGCTCCAAGCTTCTAGGCACTCTTTATTGAAAAGACTCCATTATTTTTGTAGTGCCACGCTAGTCGATCCTCAGCATCGGAGCTCGGGATAGGGATCTTGTAGATCACATCGGCATCGAACGGGTAGAATATCTGTCTGATTAGACTTCCATTCCACTCCTTCCTCTCAGGAATCATGAGTTGGTTCACCCATCGGAGCCCTGATCACCGGATGAACGCCACTGTCATGAGCCCTTCCCTTCTTGGTAGCCATTGGTCTCGCTGAATTTGAATGTTTTTCCATCGCCCACCCTCCATATTATCCCTCTTTTCAGTAGCTGAAGTCCGAACTCAACGCCTCTCCACACCGGTGACGCATCTGTCGCAAAAAACGGTGTCCATGAGGTTTCCATTAGGGTAATACTTTGACTTTAACACCCTCGCACACAGGCTCTCTGTGTTTTGAATCAACTTCCACCCTTGTTTTGCAAGTAGAGCCTGATTGAAGAGGTGCATATCTCTAAATCCAATACCACCTGCTCTCTTCGGTTTTGTCATGCGCTCCCATATATATATTCTTCTTATTTCACAAGGCGAGTCATGTTTAAAAAATTATGAAGTAGATGTAGCTTTTATTCGGTGGATAAAGAAAACACATCCATAGTACACATATATAATTTGGAGTACTATAATTTGGTTTGCATACAAATCCCCTATGAAGTTCATCGATAGTGAAATTTTGGCATAAAATTGACATATATGAAATTGAATATAAAATTGACTTATAAAAAAGAATATTAAATTAGCAATTAGATTTTGGTTTGGCAATAAGTAATATCTAGTCATAATGTCCAGTGCCATTGAAACAGGCCTAAATATATCAACATGATAGAATCGCTAGAACGCATGGCAATGAGACGATTCAAACAAGTGAATCAGAGAGTATAATGATGTACAATGGCCCCCTACAAGGTATACATGTGGTCATGTACGAAGAATCACGAGGTCGATGCCAGATATATATGTGACAGCTAGTGTGTCATAAGAGTTAATGAAGAAAACAATGTTGCCACTACAACAAACCGTGTGAAGTATGCAAGAATATGCCAGTTCTGGTGAACAAACTACAAGTTGTTGGAAAACAACATTAACACGACAAGAAATTACAAGCTATGATGAAGATTCAGTGGGAGATAATGTTTTCACACTAATTCCTATGTATAGTAACTGATAAGTACATTCTCTTAGATGTCACAAAAATGTGTGAAATATGCAAGAGTACAACTCATTTATGGTGAATTAAATACAATTTCACTTAAAACAACATGATCATGATAAGATAGTACTCCCTTGGTCCCATAAATATAGTGCGCATTGGTTTTCAAAAAGTCATGTTTAAGAAACTTTGACCGAGTTCATAGAAAAACCATCTATATTCGAAATACCAAGTATATATCTTATGCAAATATATTTCAAGATGAATCTAATGGTGCTTATTTGATATTTTATTATGTTGATTTTTGAAATTAAACTCGGTCAAAATTCAAAGATTGAGTTTTTTTAATACGCACTATATTCCGGGGCGGAGGGAATACAAAGCTATAACGAAATTAAGTGGGTAGTATACCAAATTCCGAGAAATGGGAACACAAATAAATATTGTCTCAAATGGGCAACCGGCTGAGGCAGCTAGACTAAGATGACCATGGGTTGAAGGTTCTAGATACATGACATTACGCAAATGATGAGTTGACAAGAACACAAAGTTTAGATAGGTAACACAATGTAAGATTTAATTTTAAGGAAAATATTAAAAAGGAAACTAAGAACTTGGTTAAAAATATTGTTCTACATAAGGCAGTAGGTCTCAATTCCATTCTCTCATTTTCACATAACAACGGCAACAACATATAATAAACCGCTTAGAATTTCTTGTAATAAAATACAATCATATTTATCAAGGCAGGTTCAAAACAATATATTTATCAAGACTTACAGTTTATCTACAATTTTTTTTATAATTTAAATTGTGTAATCAAATAACTTGCCAACATGATGAAAACGATATATTCATAAATCTTTGCATGCAACTGTGTGGTTTTCTCAGCTACTTTTAATACGATAATATAAAAGCCATCATCCAAAAAAAACGGCAACACATAGTGTTCATTTCCTCGTGAAGCAAAAAGCTAGAGTTGGAATGAAAAGCTGGAAGCTGCAATGGCATCACATGCATAGTACTCACATCCTTGTGCTGAAGGCAGGCACAACATGGGTGCCAAGCACGGCCTGTCAAATCACGCTCTTCTTCTGACATTCACGCTGGTTCCATGCATTGCACTAGCAGCAAGCACAGTTGTGTCATGCGATCAGCGACGCTGGTGTCAGTTGCCCGCCATATATACTACTACTTCATTGTCAGTGCTGACTAATTGTTCACTACTCAAGAGAATAGATGGACGGATCCACCATCAATCGACTCGCCGACATGGCCGTGTTCCTCCTCTTCCTCCTCATACTTGTTCTGTCCGTCAGCCACATCATACACGGAGACGGGTCAGGAGCAGTTGCTGCCCCCAGCCTCGTCATCGTGACGCTGCGGGGTCACGGCCCCGACGACAAGACCTCCGTGGCCGTGCAGAGACACGACCTTTCCTTCGCCGGCTTCACCAACGGGAGAGGCCATTGGCAGGCCTTCCCAGGCTGCGAGCACCTCTTCCCTGCGTCCACGACCCTCCCGTTCGGCAACAGCTACAGCGAGCTCATCGGCGGGATTTTTTGTCCAAAAGGACCCCCTGGCCAACAGAATTGTCAAAAAAGACCACATGTCAAAAACATTGTCAAAAAGGACCCCCTCGCTAGTGGCGGCAGGCGCGGCAGGCGACACGTGGCGCCTGCCGCCACGCCAGGAGGCGGCAGGCCCTGCCGCCACCGTAGGAGGCGGCCGCGCGGGATATAACCGTTTGTGCACAGTGCGCCGAGCCGGGACGGAACGGCCAGGCCTGGTGGGCCATGCCGCCACCCAGCGAGGCGGCCTCTGTTGCCGCTGTCGGGCGCGGGCCGACAACCTGTGATGCTCGCGGGCCCCGCCTGTGGGCCAGGCCGCCACTGCAGCAGGCGGCGACCCTGTTGCTGCACGCGCGACAACGACGCAAACGGCGCTGATTCCGGTGGGCGCAGATTTTCACAGGCGCTGCTTTTCCCCAGTTCCTTGTTTTGTTTTCTGCCACAAGTTTCGATGATCCAGAATCGGATTCCCGCCTAAACTTTGTAGTACTGATTGCTACGTAGACGATACTGATTAAAGCAATGCGTGATTCTCGCTTTCGTCTATTTCTCCAGCCGAAGCGACAGCACTCAGGCGTGCTGTTTTCAATGCGTGTTTTCCTGCCGCACACTCGAGAGCATTGTTATTGCTGCGTGTGATGAGACACCGCGATGCTGGAATCCGATGCCGCGGTAGGTGAGTTCTGGCTAGTTCTGCCGACAATACAGTGGTCCTCTTCTTTTTAAACGCACATCCGCGGCTCCGTGTGCATACACTCTCTCTCTCTCGCATATCTCTGGTTGCCTTCTCTACCTCTTTGCTCTCTCTAAGCGCATACACAGACAGAAAGGAAAACTTGGTAGCCACTTTTACTCGTGATTTTGGTCGATTTGGAGTTGGATTTCGAAGATGATGAAGTTGAAGAAAAGATAGATTAAGGTAAGATCTATCCATTTTTGTTGGTTTCGTTCACATGCATGATGTTTTTGTTCTGTTTGATTAGTTCCTAAGTGTGTGTTCTCTGTTGTTTTAGGCATAATTTTAGCACTTGAAGGAGTCATTTGGAGTCATTTAGAGCTTGAGGAGTAGGATTTGCATTGCGAAAGTGAACTATGAAGTTGAAGATCAAGGTATGAGCTTTGCAATACGTGTAATTTTTTGTGCATGCACGATGGTAATTAGTTAGTCTTTTAGCCCGTCATTAGCTATGCGATGTTAGTGCTTAGAGGTTAGAAATAATTTCAGACGACAAATACAACATTTATAATATATTATTTAGAAGAGTAGATTGAACATGTTATATCTATGTTAGGTGCATCCATTAGTATTGACATGCGAGAAATCTTAATACGGTAATTAGGAAAAAAACTTGTACAGTAATTGTTCATTGCATGTGGTATGTTATTTCATGTGGTATGTTTATTAATAAGTCTATAGTTAGGAAGCGTAGGTCTACTTTGTTATGTCGCAATAATCTAAATTTTATATGTTAAGATTATGTGCTAATGTACTTGATGATGTATGTAATTAGATAAAATAATTTATCTTAGTAGCAAACAAGGAGGAGATGACGTGATTGAAGAAATTGTGTTTCTATCTTCGCTGTCCCTTTTGAGGTGATGACCACATACATGCAAGTGCTATTTTCATACTTTTGATAGCAAAAAGAAAAATCCGTGTGTAATATTGATGTTCATGTGATAATAGGTTGACTCAGTTCATATAGTACTGGCGACGGAAATTTATTCGAACTATTTGGACTCTTAATTGCATTCGCAAGCACATACATATTGAAGCTAAGGTATAAAATGACACCGTAATTTTGTTAATATTTTTTATATTGATGTACTATTGTGAATAATGTGCATGCCGTTGCAAATATTATTATTTGTAAATAAATGATTGCTATCGTATGCTATGAAAAAATTATATAAAGCCGGAAGAAATTAAATGTTTTACTCATATGACATTAAAATGTTATTATTGTACTGTTATGTTTAGTGGCTGTTGTAAGAAAATTAATTTGTACTAATAGTCATTTTTACTCTTGTAGACGAGTTTGAGAAAAAATAGATCTTTAAATACACTTTAACCAAACCCTTAAAGTCTACGCAAATGATTCTAGAAACAAACCGAATATTTGTAACAAAAATACGGTTATTATTTTAGTCGTATGATATGTAAATGTTGTCATCATTACTAAATGTTCAGTTACTAACTATTTGAAATGTAAAAATGTATGGTGGTTAGGTACTATGGAAAATTTAGTAGTGTACTATGGGAACGTCTTACGTGACGGTCCTTTCGGGGTGGATGTGTCCTTGTGCGAGTCGACTACAATTGTAGTGAGAGACATGGTCAACGTGGGTTACGCAGCAGTTAGAAGGTGCATCCGAGCGGTGTTTGGCTCAGGGATGCAGGGGAAAAAATGACAATGGAGGCCTTCGTCGTTGACAGAGGAAATGGTGGGACAGTTGCCCATTGGGGTTTGCGGCCTGTCACAGGTGATTGGTCGTGGGGGTCGTACATGAGGTTTGCAAGCAATCCCAATAACTCAATGTATGGTCAGCCGATGGTGTATGTGGAGTTCATTTCAGTCACTGATGTTGCCGGATGCAGTAGCAGGGGTGGTGAGGTCGAGTTGGCCATCACATCAGCCCCTAGCATCGGCCCATCGGAACCGACGGGCGGCCAGCCTGTGTATGACACAGGATATTGGTCGACGACCGTTGACATGAGCGAACACGTGGAGGGATTGCCGGAGGCGCTAGATGATGATGATCATTCTTCTGCGTCTTCGGAGTCAAGCGGAGAAGAAGATGTTCCTCCTCAGAGGGCGGTCGCGGCGGCACTGCAACCTGGGTTTTTACAGGATATGAGCATCACCAACGAATTTCACTCTGCTTCTGGCCTAGGAGCGGGAAGCCTGGAGGTTGGGCAAGTTTTCCCAGATAAGAAGTCTGCTTACCAGGCAATGGGTAGCTATGCAATCGGCATCCACCGCCAGCATAGAGTGAAGCAGTCTGATAAAAAAGAGTTGAAGGTCATATGCATCCACACCGCAAAAGGTTGCCGCGGAAGAGTTCTCGCTAGACTGAAGCCTGGGGTATGTCAGTCATGGCATATCACAAAAATAGTGGAGCATACCTGTGAGCAAACTGGGACTCTTTCAGATCAGTGCAACGTGACAGCAAAATTTGTGGCACAGACGATGGAAACAATTGTGCAGGGAAGTCTCAACATTAGTGTTAGGGCTCTGCAAAAAGATGCAGAGGATCTAATTGGATTCCCAGTTAGCTACAGCAAGGCTAGGCGTGCGAAGGAAAATATATTCAAGAACTTGTATGGTACCTATGAGGAGGCATATTCTTATGCCCCTAGAATGCTTCATCAAATAGCAAGTGCTAATAGGGGGATTCAAGTTTGGCGGAGAGAACGTCCAAACCCAATGAACCCGGGTGAGCTAATCCTGGACCGCTTATTCTGGGCATTCGCCCAGACTATACAAGCCTTCAGGCACTGTCGCCCGGTATTATCTGTTGATGGTACCTTTCTCACTGGAAAGTACAAGGGCACACTATTGGTGGCGATTGCAGCGGATGCAAATAATCAGCTTCTTCCTATTGCATATGCATTGGTCGAGAGCGAGAACAAAGATAGCTGGTTGTGGTTCCTGAGCTGCGTGAAGATTGGTGTCGTGAAAGAGCGTAAAGGTGTTTGCATCATTTCTGATCGCAACACTGGATTATTAAGCGCTCTTGAAATAATTAAGGCGTCAGAAGAAGAGTGGGGCTGGCCCGATCTAGAGGGAAGGTGGTGCATGAGGCATTTGGCAGCAAACTTTTACTCCAAATTCAAAAACAAGGATTGGTTCAAGTTATTCAAGAGGATGTGCATGCAAAAAACTGAAGCCAAAATGAATGTGATATGGGCAGGTATCAATGGTGAGATCGACCGCGCGGCCTTGCCGCAGAGACAAGACCGGAGGGGTCGTAGGACGGCCATAAATTTGAGCCAGTGGATCACCGAGAATTGCCCTCATTTGGAGAAGTGGGCGCAGGCTCATAACACCGGGGCTCGGTATGGAATAATGACCAGCAACATGTCAGAGGTGTACAATGGTGTTCTTAAAGGGGTGCGAGCACTGCTTATCACAGCCCTAATTGAAGAAACTTGGAACCGGACCCTGTCATACTTTGCAGACATGGTCACCGTTGCCAAAGCACAAGTTGAATTGAACAAGCCATGGTCCGAGAAGATGCAAAGACATCTGGATGAGAAAGCAAAGAAGTCCCAAAGTCATGGCTGCAGGAAAGTGGACGCACTTAGGAATAAGTGGGAGGTCAATGTGCGAGCCAAGTACGTTAAGGGTCACCACAGAGGATCAAAAAAGCAAGCTGTCACCCTTGGCTCAACCTCCTGTGAGTGCACTTGTAACAAGCCCAAGCTTGAGGGCTACCCTTGCAGTCATGTGCTCCGGGCGACTGCTGTTCAAAAAATCAGCGTCGAGCCATACATATCGCCGTACTTCAACATGTACAATCTGTACAACACTTGGAACGGTGAGTTCTGAGCTTGGGGCATTGATATGAACTACAAAATATTGTGGCCAGATGGGCCGAAATGGGTTCCGAACACCGACTTGATGAGAACCGCAAAGGGACGACGTCAGTCTAGGCGTCATCGCAATGACATGGACCATAGCCAGATGGGAGAACCAAGGCGATGCCGCGTTTGCAGGTGTCCTGGACATTCACGCAAAGACTGCCCGTATCGAGCCAACAATAACGCATGATGTTGATATATATGTACTCGCCATGTCTATTTATATTTCTACTCGTTATGTGTACTTATATTAAATTTAAATTGATTCTCTTTGTATTATTGTACTTCTGATGTTAACTTCAGATAATTAATGTAAATCGTATCTCTTTGTATTTTTAAGTTAATTTTGATTTGCATTTGTATTTCTGTCTTTCTCGTAATTTATATTTATATCTTTGTGTGCAGGTTATGGGTGAAGTGCCAGTGCTTTTGCAGGGGCCCCATAACGCCGGCCACCGTTGCCACCTATTTTTGAAACCAAATACTAAGCATGATTATCGGCCTTTCAGACTTCGAACCATAAAGAAAACATGGCCAATACACAATCATTTCCTTGCTCACCTTGACGCTTATGGACTACAAGGTTTTGCTAGGCTCACATCATGCGATGACCAAGTACGTTCGGACCCATCCCTTTTGACATCCCTCGTTGACCGGTGGAGACCTGAAACCCACATCTTTCACTTTCGTTTTGGGGAGCTTGCACCTACACTGAAAGATGTTTCTATGATCACTGCTCTATCAATTAGAGGTGAGCCGGTAGTCTCTCCACGAGTGTCTCCATCTTGGGCATTAGATATAGCAGCCCGTCTTGGGATGGAAATGCCAGAATCACAACGTTCTGGTAACCCTCGGGGCATCCCACTCGTCTGGCTTCGTGATAACTTTTTTAATTTATCTAGCTTCGCCAATGAGGAGACGAGAAAAAGACATTTGTTTGCGTATTTGTTGTGGCTCCTCGGGAATCTATTTCCAAATTCACATGGGGATGTTGTTGTCCCTGGTCTCATCTACATTGCAGAGAATATGGTAGATGAACCTTTACCCGAGCAGCCAAAATACAGCTTCGGTTCTGCCATGCTATCTCATACATACAGAGGCTTGTGTGATGCCACGCAAAAAACCTCTTTCGCACAAAAAGCTCCATTACTTTGTGTCGCCTATGAGTTTCTACAGTTGTGGTCCTGGAAATACCTCCCTGTAGGATGACCTCGTATAGTACAACCCATATACCCATACGACTTTGGCGAGGGTGCTAGCGCAACTATGGCCACCAGGTGGACAAAGGCACGGAGACGTTAGTCTCCAGATATTGCGAAAAATTGTTACCCTATGTACCACCAGCAGTTTGAGATACTTGATGAGGCAGAAGTCACATGGAACCCGTGGACTCAAGACCAGCTAAAAATGGTCTTTGATGCTCGACACTTCAGACCAGGCATGTTGACCGATAGTGCATTCTGGCTGACTCGCTGCAACTTATTGTTCCTGTGGTGTGTTGAACCTTACAACCCAGAGCGTGTAATGAGACAATTCGGTCTCTATCAAGAAATTCCACCACCTTTTCCCAGACGTATCGACGAGGAAACACATAAGTAAGATGTGACATCCCTAAATAGTTAGTGTCATTTTTAATTTACTAAACTCACACTTTGTTACATAATTTGCAGGCTAAAAAATATGGTCAGGGGTTGGAGTTTATACGATTGGAGGGAAGAGAACAGTGAATGGGTACACAAGTGGGAAAATGAAGCGCTAGCAGATATAGTGCGTCAACTTAGGTATATTTTATGTACATTATTTTTTTACGATGATCATACGATGTGTGAAGATGCTTTGCTTTTATCACAACAGTTTATGTAATTATTTAATTTCGCAGACCGTACGATGGAAGTACAGATCAAGCGTACAAGCAGTGGTATTGCATGAACACACGTGCTAGCCTGGCCAGTCAGCCAGCTACTATACCAACACATCTCACACAAGAGGAGCAGGCGCGGAGACATGTTGAGCTGCATGCAGCTTACTATCGTGACTACCTGGTAATCACTTGTAACTTTTTTAGGTCCATCATTTCATAAGCATTTGAACTAAATAACATCCCAATATTGTTCAACTTGAAAATGTCAACGAAGTAGGGCAGATGGCTACGGATAGCATGCCGGCCCAGGGCCCATATCGCAAGACATTCCAGAAACTTTTGCAACAATTCGTGGCAAAGAAGTTCAGATGCGGTAGAGGCGATGACGTTGCCACTGGAGCATACATGCCGGTAGCTAGGTCAGCCAGACCGAGTGCGGCACCATCGTCCAGACCGAGCGAGGCGCGTACGAGCCATGAGCAATGGGGGGAGGGTCCGAGTACTAGAACGACATTGCCACGACATGACTCATCTCTGCCGCTGCATCGCTCTTCTTCGATGCAGCTTCGTCAGGGGCAGACATCTCAGGACCATGGCACTGGCTTGGATTCGATGCCCGAGCAATTTCTTTCCCCTAACCCATATGCGTACACAGGATATGATGCATACACCCAAGTTGAGGGATCTCAGCCGTATCTCTCCACGCGAGGGATCCCCATGCCCGAGGAGACTCGTGTACCAGATTTAAACCAGCACCACGTACAATGGCTAGACAGTATAGGAGAGGGATATGCTCAGGCAGTCATGTTTACATTTCAATGCATTTACAATGATATCATATATTATTCTCTAATAGTTTGTTTAAAATGTTTCTATGTGCAGGACACACCTGATGTTAATTGGGGCGATGAGAACACCCAACGCGGCGTCAACACAGGCCTCCGGGGAGCATCACATGATCATGGCGTCAACACAGGCCTCCGGGGAGCATCACATGATCATGGCGTCAACACAGGCCTCCGGGGAGCATCACATGATCATGGCGTCAACACAGGCCTCCGGGGAGCATCACATGATCTTGGCGACACGGTTACGTCATTAGTTACAGAGTTCTTCGGAGGGGACGTTATTGGCCCATCTTTTATCCCCCCGGAGTCACAACCATACGCCTACAATTACGCTTCAGGTTCACAACAAGGATTCGCGACTCCACCACCTACACAGGACTCGCAGACACATGAAGCCGAATTGGAGTACGGCCGCGGTCTTCGTGTGCCCCGGCCACCTAATCGCTTGTCGCCTTCCGGTCGTAAGGAAAGGCCAGGTGGTCGTCGTTAAGTAGGATGATTCATCTATGCACGTGCGCGACCCATTGTATCTACATATGTGTGTATCAGACTTTTCAATTTGAACATCTATGTATGCTGAAATAAAAATGCACCAGTCAGGAACAATTTTTCCCGCCTATATCTTCCGCCATATTATCCCGCTCCACTCTTTTGCTTATGTTAGGCCGAAATAATTTTTTTTTAAAATTTTGGCTGATGAATACTGTGCAACCATTGCCCGTCTTAGACATTGAAAAAAATATATTTTCAAGCAACGCTTTCCCCTCAATATTTTTCCGGAAACGCTTTCCCTCCATATGTTCCGCCACCCGTTTCCCGCCAACCCCTTCCCGCCATATCTTCCTGCCACCCGTTTCCTGCCATATGTTCCCGCCAACCCTTTCCCTCCATACCACTGTCGTTCTTTCCCGCCATTTTCTCCTCTTTACCTATAAAACCCCCTTCAGACGGAGGTGGATAAGCATTCAAGTGTAGTGTAGTCGAGATGTCCCATTATCCTTTTGACCGTAGTTTTCACCCTGGGATGAGTAGCACTCTTCTGAGGCTAGCTACCAATTTCAAGATGGACAATAGGATAGTTCCATGGGACGATCTCACCGGTAGTGACACCATAATGAATGAGTTGGCTCACCAATTACGTAGGTCTGGGTGGCCTGAAAGGACCTATGAGGAGGAACGTAAAGAACTTCTTAGGTTGGATGCAAGGTGGAAGAAGGTTGTGGAGCCGAAGAGTGAAACTTTTAGAAGGACTGCAGAAAACCACCCATTTTTATGGACTGAGGAGAGCGAGGACGAAGATGATATCTTCATGCCGCCGCTTCCGGGTTCTGCATCGTCAAAGGGCAAGAGTTCTGCATCGTCCAAGAGCAAGAGTACTGCATCCTCGAAGGGCAAGAGTTCTTCATCGTCCAAGGGTAAGAGTTCTTCATCCTCGAAGGGCAAGAGTTCTGCATCAACGGAGGATGACGATGATGCCTTCATGTAGTTTTTAAGCTGTATTCCAGTTGTACCGTTTAATTCAGATGTACTTGCATTATTAGTTTGTACTCTCTTATTGTAAGGCATTATGTTCTATCTTAATTTCATTTTATAGTTGTTGCACGATGCTCGATAATTAGCGGAGGGAAAGAAAATGCCACTACTTTATTCTAAAACTATATATTTTTTCCATCACGACAAGGTACAACTGAAAATAAGATACAACACGATAAGGTACAACTGAAAATAAGATACATCGTAGAATTTAAATAAAGCTACATTTAACTACTAAAATGAAGCTACATTAAACTGCAGAAATAAAGATACAAATGATTGCGAAATTTAAAATACTACCACAGGAATCTACTGAGTCCAACGTGGATATTTTCCTTTTCCATCGCCAGCTTCTTCTGCTGCCTTGGCCTGACGAGCCCTTTCTTTCTTTCTCTGCCTCTCTGCCTCACGAGCCTCCTTTCGCTGTCGTTCCTGCTCCTCCATGCGACGAGCCTCTTCCCTGTTTTTCTTTCCCATTTCCTCAAAAAAACGGTGTTGCTCCACATAGTATTCTTTTAACTCTCTCTCTTGCTCTGCTTTCTCCTCAGCTTCCGCCTTCTCGCGTCGCTCTTCCGCAAATAAACTATTCCACGCACGGTGACTTCTTTCACGAATCTCAGTCACTGCCCAAGCCGGCTTCTCCGTGTCAATCCAATGATAGTACATGCACAGAGGCGGAGGAGACTACAACAAGAAACAAGAATGTTACTAAAGAATCAATGAAAATACCAACAATATCTATTCGTGATGGTTAAAGCATACCGTAGGCTTGTCGTACTCTGAAATAGCTACGGCAGGATCTTCCTCATAATTGGCGCACATGAAAAACTTCATGCCCAACCAATCTGAAAAATCCGTCACCTCCTTCACCTTGCAAAGATCGCCACACCAACACCGCAGGACTGCCACCCCCGGAGGCAAACTTGCATTCTTCATTTTCCTCGGCCTAATGCTTTGATCCGAGCAAGGCAAACTCATACCGACTGAAAAAATGTGTTACACACTTTGCGCACTGCCGATTTAGAGGATGGGTGGACGAGAGCCTCGGTGTCTCCTTTTATAAGCTCAGACGATAAATGATGGCGAGAAAATTAAGCGGCGATATTTACGATCCCTGTAGTGTCGGCACAACAGCTTTCCGTAGCCTCGGATTCCCAGTGCCATCGCATCCGCTGAGGCAAAAGAAGCAAAGGCAGGATTGATTCCCAGGCGAAAGAACCAAAAGCGTCCATATTCCCGCGCGTCGGAGTCACAGCCATCAAGCTCGCACCTCGAAATCAGCGCCGTCTGCGCACTATCGCGCGTGCAGCAGCACAGGATATGCCGCCTCAGCTAGTGGCGGCGTGGCCCACCTGCTGGGCCCGCGCGCAGCAGGCCTTGTCGGCCGAGTAGCGACAGCGGCAGCGGCGGCCGCCTCACCCGGTGGCGGCAGGGCCCGCCTGGCGCGGCCCGTTCCATCGCGGCACGATGGCCTATGCTGCCCTGTGGACGCACCGTTATTCACCAGGCTGCCGCCTCCTGTTGTGGCAGCCGGGCCCGCCGCCTCACGGCGTGGCGGCAGGTGACACGTGTCGCCTGCCGCGCCTGCCGCCACTAGTGAGGGGGTCTCTTTTGTCAATTTCGTCCGCAAGGGGTCTCTTTTGTCAATCCCAGTGGGCAGAGGGTCTCTTTCGACAAAAAATCCATCGGCGGCCTCGACAACCTGCCCGGCGTGCTGCTTGGACGGGAGGCGATGATGGAGGCCTCTCGGTTGCTCTCTGCCTACCACCCGGGCACCGACGTCGAGCCTGTCAAGCGGGCGCTGGCGGCGATGCAGGTCATGATAAGCGAGGTCCAGCGGTTGGAGCCCATCCGTAAGACAGTCCTTGAAGGATGGGTGACCGGTGCCCGCGTTGCCCCCGAGCACCTGCCCTACATCGAGCACTGGGACACCATGTCCTACGAGATCATCCGCTCCAACCGCACAGGCAAGTGGGACGGTCCATTCACCAAGATGCTGGAGACCCAGGCCAACATCCGCATCTTGGAGGAAGCGCTCGCCGTGGTCGGACTGTTGCGGAATGCCGACTTCTAGCAAGTGCTCAAGGCTCACGCCGCCCCTGTCAACGTGGAGTAAACATACTTACACCAATGCTTTTTTTTAGGGGAATACTTACACCAATGCTGAAACTCTAATAGAGATACATGAGGAATCACGTTACATAACTCAAATAAACTAACAAATGCATCTTTATATGGGAAAGTGGGAAAGACACTCGGCTTCTGTGTCAAGTGATGCACACAACCAATTATTCATTATTCGAAAGTTCAACATAGGAATATAATAAATTTATGTAAATAAATCTCACAATGGCTGCCCCGAGGGCAATTTAGAAGACATAAAAAATGAACCTCATGCATAAAAATCATACTAGTAAGCTACCAACCAAATCGGTTGAACAACCTCGAATGGTCGTCTTCCATCGGTTAAACATAGCCTGGGTATTTGATTACTGAATTCGAACCTTACCAAACCGAAATGGAATGAACATTTAGTATTCTTAGTGGTTAACTGTAAGGTCAACAAATTGCTTACCTTTGAAGCTCTAGGTTGGTTGGTTAGAAACCAAATTAGTTCACTTAGTACCAAACAAACCAATTATTCAAATATGACCAAACCGACTAGATCATTTATGTAATTTTCTCAGAATGCTAGCTCATCCACATGTGGCATCTCCCCTAGGCCTACACACGTCAGACCAGCAGACTACTAAGAAATGGTGGATGACAAACATGAAAGCTTGGTGCCACGTGTTAGTGTGCAACTACATAATTAGTGCATGCAAGCGTTGTGATTGCTTCTAGAGTGTGGCACTACGTGAAAGATGGGTGTCACGTACTAGTGTGTTGACTACTACAGAATTAGTGCATATAAGTGTCGTGCTTGCTTCTAGAGTGCTAACTACCTCATGAGTGTTGCTGGTGCTACTTTTTGGTTAGAAAATTTCTCATGCTGGTGATCCTGTATGTGCGCCTTTTGGCGATGGAACCATGAGCGGGTGCAAGTTACGGGGCCATGAATGCACTTTAACTTGCAAAATAGTTCACATGTGTTATTAAAATCAACCTTTCTTAAAGTTACATGTTTGTTTGCCCATAAAAATCTTGACTGCATGGTCATCACTTCAAAAAATAGCACACTCAATAAATTAACAAGATGAATGTTTAACACTCATCAGCCATACAATTCTTGAACATATATATTCTTCACTATGCTCACCCGCATAACGAGTAACTAAAAAAACAGTGTTTGATGAAGAAGTAAATGAAGTTCTAAGATAGAATAACCTTTTAAAAAAATCTCAGCACAATAATTTAGATTCTTGAACATGTCATCCTTTTTCATGTAATCACTGATGTTATTAGGTCGAAAGATAAATCTCACCAAATGCAAGTTTCTGAAATCACGCGTGTTTTTTGCTCAGATGTTAGGGAACACCAATATAAACACATAAGATTTATATGAAGTAGTATTTTTGTGCAAATTATTTGTGCTAACCATAACATGAAATTCACATTTTTCTAAAAAAGATCATTATTAGAAGAAGATGATAAGCTGGAAAAATGTTTGTTGAGATATTATACAAAAATAACTTAAATATGTTTTTTTTAGATCTTTAGCAGCGCCATGGTCACAGTTTGGTACAGTTTCTGGAAAGACATCATGTGCATTAGGTACTTGTGAGAGAGTGTTACATAGCAGTGCGGAAGATTCACCTTATCTCGATTACCTTGAGGTCCAGTCCATATCTTGGCTTGCAAGTTGCGATGGATGACTTTTCAGGCATATCACCCATCATTTTGATTGCAAACTTGCTACTTGAGCCTAACAAAGCTCGCAATTTCTTAAAGTAAAGAACTCGTCTTAGGACATTAATTTATATGTTGGAAACTATAACTGCACATAATTTGTTCTAGAGAAGACTAGTATATCATGTTACCGAGATGAGTTTTTTACGTGCATGTTGCACTTCTTCATTGGTTCTTCTTTCTTTCATAGCTGAAACTGATTAAGATCACGCATGCCTTCGATAACACTCAATCAAGATCACATTGCCTATAAAATTCTTGAGTACATGGTCATCACAAAAAAAAGATCATGCTCAATAAAAATCACACCAGGACCTTTTGTGGTCCTCTAGATGGAAGCAACACATACCCCATGTTGGCACTCCGTTGCTTATCAAGCAAACAGCGTGATCACCTACTCCACCCCACTCCACGCCACCATGAAAGGGGCAAAATGAATGCCTAGAGAATTGGAGATGGATGTCCTGGTCCAGAAGATCACCGGGTTCCATGATGCCATCGCCAAGCTGTCATGGCTCAACCCATCCCCGGACGTCGACGCGCTGTTTATAGAGTTGGTCACCGCATGCATTCCCCCAAGCCCCACGGATGTCACCAAGCTTAGACCGAAGACGTAGGGGAAGCGAGAGGGCCTCACCCGCCTCTGCGATGAGGTCAAGGAAAAGCTGGAGGAGTATTTCCCTGACATGCTCGCCGCCTTCGAGAACCTGCTGGGCCACCATGGCTTGTTACCCTGGTACCAACAACTACATCAACCTCAAGAAGCTCGAGTATGAGCTTTTGGTGCTCCACGTTCCTTGTGGCATCGCCCCTCCCCGCTTAGCCTTCATCGGCTATGGTCCGTTTAGGTTTAGCTCCTTTCTCCTCGTGACACGCTACCTGCCTTACACCATGTTTGAAATAGACGACCTTTTTGACGTGCCCGACGACCGTGCCGATAATCTGTTCTGCATGGACTCGGATGTGGGCGTGCGCATGTCCTTCCACATGGCCGACATAGCAACCTTGCCGGCGAGCTCGCCGCTTAAGATGTTGTACTCCTGGACACACTCGTCGACATGGACGTCGAGGACATGGTGAAGGTGGTCGTGCTCCTCGGGGCGCACATGGCAGACAGGGTAACCCTTGTCTGCACGATGCTCATGGAGCGCGCGTGGTTCCTATACCCGATTTTGGACACCGTGGACATCAGCCGAGGCGAGTTTGAGGTACTGGCCGTGTGCCATGCCAACGACGATGTCGTGAACTCTATCGTTATCACATAGAAATCCAAGGACGTGCAAGCCAACGGACTTTGCAGCAAGTGTGGTAGGATGGACAGTACAAGCGTGGCACGATGTCAGTGGTCAGCCCTCCGTGCAGGTTCGGTGAGATGGTAGGTGACATGACCCAGCAGACTGAGGAGTTTGCCAACGTTGAAGTGGCCTATTGATTGTTCATAACTGGGAGAACTAATACAACTGGCTGCTTGACCGGTTGCAATTGTATGTGGTCATTATCCTACAAGTACTGGATTTCAAGTCATGTGTCGTTTGTACACAATAATGTGATTGTGGGACTTAAAGGCACGTATTTATGTGTAAGCAGTGTTGAGGATTTTTTTTTTCCTTTCAGAAATAGTATGTGCAAGTGATGAGAATCAATAGTTTTCCCTGTGTGGCATAAACATATAGATTGATGTTTTACGATTAAGCTATACAATCTTTTTCAATGGATCAGTTGCACATTTCTCACAGAAGGGTTGCGCAAGTAATACATCAGACCTTTAGTGTCAACAATATGCAAAGGAGTAAATATTTATTCTTGTTATTTATTTTGTTGTTTCCCTTAACTAGAAATGTAGTTGTCTTGTAGTTGTTTTGCCATTCCTTGGATATTGACTTGCGGCATTCGATCCAAGAGCATCTTCACTTATGGATAGTTCGGGCCCCCGCCCGCATAGACTGTGTGCCTTTGCGTCAATGGTGCATGGATGTTTGTAGCTGACGCACCCCCCTCCCTCCCTCCCTCCCCCTCCCTCCCATTAGCATTCCGCGGGGTGTTTATGTGATGCATGGAATGCTTCGTTGCTATTATTAATACAAAAATGTTCAGGTGGGCGATCGCCCCCGGTTGATTGTTCAAAAAAAAAAACATCGTTGTGCTAGTGCACCGGTCGCACCAATTCCCTTGGTGCACCAGATATGTTCCCGCCGTCCCTCAGCCCATCCCCAGACGTCGATGCGCTCTTCACCGAGCTGGTCACCGCGTGCGTTCCCCCGAGTCCTGTGGACATGACCAGGCTAGGCCCGGAGGCGCAGGAGATGCGGGAGGGCCTCATCCGCCTCTGCTCCGAGGCCGATGGGAAGTTGGAGGCGCACTACTCCGACATGCTCGCCGCCTCCACCTTGATATGTTCCCCTAGTACAGCAACTACATCAACCTCAGCAAGCTAGAATACGAGCTCCTGGTGCGCTACGTGCCCGGCGGCATCGCCCCCGCCCGCATTGCCTTCATCGGCCCCGGCCCACTTCCATTCAGCTCCTTTGTCCTCGCCGCGCGCCACCTGCCCGACACCATGTTCGACAATTACGACCTGTGCGGCGCGGCCAACGATCGTGCCAGCAAGCTGTTCCGCGCCGACACAGACGTGGGCGCCCGCATGTCCTTCCACACGGCCGATGTCGCAGACCCCGCCGATGAGCTCGCCACATACGACGTCGTGTTCCTGACCGCTGAGGACAAGGCCAAGGTCATCGCACACCTCGGTGAACACATGGCGGACGTGGCGGCTTTTGTTGTGCGCAGCGCCCATGGAGCCCGTGGGTTCCTGTACCCGATTGTCGACCCCGAGGACATCGGCCGAGGCGGGTTCTAGGTGCTGGTCGTGTGCCACCCCGACGACGACGTGGTGAACTCGGTCATCATCGCACAAAAATTCAAGGACGTGCATGCCAGTGGACTTCGGAGCGGCCGGGCTGGTGGTGGACAGTCTGCACGCAGCACGGTGCCGGTAGTCAGCCCGCCATGCAGGTTTGGCGAGATGGTGGCGGACGTGAACCAGAAGAGAGAGGAGTTTGCCAAAGCGGAAGTGGCCTTTTGATCGATCGTCGCATGGGGAGAATAATGAACGTGTATGTGGTAATTTTCCTATCTCGATGCTTGATCGCTTGCAATCGCATGCACGTGGTAATTGTCCTACTACTACTTACTCCCTCCGTCCGCGAATAAGTGTACTTCTAGCCTTTGTTCTAAGTCAAAATTTTAAAATTTTGATCAAATATATACAAAAAAGTAGTAACATATATGACATAAAATTGATATATTATGAAATTACAATTCAAAACGAATCTAGTGATACTAATTTAGTGTCATAAATGCTGCTACTTCTCTCTATAAAGTTGGTCAAAGTTTTAAAACTTTGACTTAAGATAAAATCTAGAAGTACACTTATTCATGGACGGAGGGAGTATATATTTCAAGCCATGTGTTCTTTGTACCCAATAATGTATGTGTGGTGTTTAAACGCGAATTCCTTTACACCTTGTACGTGTAAGTGTTGACAATGATGAATTTCAGTTCACCCGCAAAAAAAAGAAGTACGATGGATTGGGCGTCATACTAGTACGGGAGCGGGAGTACCTTTGTACGTTGGACGGAGCACGTAGGCGAGGCTGATTGACTATGGGAGCGGGAGTACCTTTACTTGAAGCAAGCAAGCTGAAACCATAGATATATTATCACACCAGCTAACACGAACATGAACGAAACATTGACTCCGGAAGCCGCGATGGACCAATTGCATGAACGTTCACTTTACATCCGGGTGGCGTGAGCCTCGAGCACTTCCTCGAAGTCGGCATTCCGGATCATCCCGACAATGGCGAGCGCCTCCTCCTTTTTTGAACGAAGACGCTAGAAGCGTCCGGCTTTAAATTAATAAAGCCCGAAAGGCAGCAAGGTTTAACGGTTACACACTAACAGGTTCAGCAACACACCCCACACGGCAGCAAAAGCAAGGTTCATCGCTACAGACTAAACATCAAGGACCATCAAAAGCAATGACCTAGACAACTAAACACCACGGAAGGCTCCAAAAGCATCATCACGGACCATCAAGAGCAATGGCGAGCGCCTCCTCCTTGCTGTGGAGTGCGGATGTTGGCCTGGGTCTCTAGCATCTTGGTGAAGGGCCCGTCCCACTTGCATGTGCGGTTGGAGCGGATGATCTCGTAGGACATGGTGTCCCAGTGCTCGATGTAGGGCAGGTGCTCAGGGGCCACGCGGGCACCGGTGTCCCATCTGTCAATCCGAGGCGCTTCATCGATCTATTGAGGATCAAGCAATCATATAAGCATGACATCAAGATTTGTAAACGATGTTCATCGATATGGCTATATCTTCGGGGCCTGACTACAGACATTCCTTCTCATGACACCGTTACAATACCACATCCCGGCCGTCCGAGCGCCGGCACACGCCGGAGGCTCTCCCGCGTGCACGTGCTATTATGTTGGCATATGTTATATCGTGTGTCTACCCCGATATATATGAGAGGTCTAGGATACAAGTGTCCTACTTGGACACAACTCCTACCCTGTCTACACATAGTCTAAAACCAAGTCCAACTGTAACCTACCTTATACAATAATATTTGACACAACTTTAATAAACTCCACCTTGGCGAATATTATTTACCACCTTGGATTCATCCATGCGTCGAACCTTCATGTACATTGAACTTGAGATACGCCATGAGCACCGCTGCTACTTCCAGATTCCATGTGACTCCACTGCAACTGTACTCCTTTCTCGTCTTTTTCATAGTCAACACTCCAACAAAAATGAAGCTCCTCGTTACTCTAGTTTGTGCTCCCAACTTTCGAAGAATCCGTTCAACGCCATCACACACTGACCACTGTCTGCGTGAAATTGAACAACTCACATATTGGGCGCCACGTATAAGAGTTATCTGAAATCAATATCACCGCTCTTTCTTGACCGTCTGTCTGAAACTTGAAGAAATTTCACCGTCACCATGTGTCAACCTGAGTCAAATTCGCAGTTGTCTCACCCTTCTCCCAGATAGTCTCAGACATGCCTCACAGCTATAGCACTTCGCCTCTTTCTGTACTAGTCGTCCGCACTTTGCCATGTGCACTTAACACCACAGAATATACGGCCATGTACTCTCTCAGCTTTTGACAATTTCAGACTTTCCTCCACTCTCTTAGATTCTTCATGGTTAACTTCTGTCTATCAACCGACACCGATAGACCCAGTCACCAACTTGAATTTGGTACTCGTCAACACTGCTTCAGCACCCCTTGCACACTTTGTCTGACCACATGTCTGACCACCAGTGCCTTGGTCTGTCGCTGTGTCCGTGCTTACCGCACGCCTCGCCGCTATCACCGTGTCGAGCCTCTGCTGTCCTGGTCGAGTCTCCCGGGTAGCTAGCCCACACTGCCTCAACCCCCACTGCAGAGAACCATCGATCATCATCGACCGATGCCGGGTATCATGTCTCCATCCGACCATTGGGCCCCAGCCTGATCCACGTGTCTCTCGCTATCCCGCTGAAATAGGCTTCGACTCTCCGAATTCTTACGCCGTCACTAGTAGAAAAAGGACCATTTGTCCCGGTTCATAAGGGTCTTTAGTCCCGGTTTTGGAACCGGGACTAAAGGGTCGTTACTAAAGGCCCTCCACGTGGCCGCTGCGTGGAGGTCCACTTTTAGTCCCAGTTGGTAACACCAACCGGTACTAAAGGAAATTTTATGATTTTTTTGATTTTTTTCCTCTGTTTCAAATTTCTGAATTATTTTAACCTCTAATCTCTAATCACCCCTCATCACTTCTCAATTTAACCTCTAATCTCTAATCACCCCTCATCATTCCAAATCATCTAACTTTGCGGACGGTCACCCATCCTCTCACTACCCCAGCCTGAGCACGCTTAACTTCCGGGTTCTATTCTCCCTCGTTTCCAAGTCTGCACTTGTTGTTTTCCTGACAATAGTAAGATGTCAATCCTATTAACTCTCAGGAGTTTAGCTCGAGCATGAAGTCACACATTTTACTGTTTGAGTTTGAAACTATCATTCTAAAAAACAATAATTATTTAGTAACACTAATATTTCTTGAATAAGTAGTTTGACCATTGTTTGACCACAGTTTGACCAGATTTGACCAAAATTCAAAAAACTAAAATAATTATTTAGTAACACTAATATTCTTGAATAATTATTTAGTAACACTAATACTTCTTGAATAAGTAGTTTGACCATAGTTTGACTAGATTTAACAAAAATTTAAAAAAACTGAAATTTGAGCATAACTTCATGTAGTTGTGCCTTGCTACCCCGCGCCTTGTCGACTTCAAGCTCTCTTATATGTGCACCATCTTGAATCAACCCCGCGCCATAGTCCGTCGAAGCCGCACGAGCCCTCAGGCCTGCACCACATGTTTCCACGCCCCAGAAGTCGGCCACCATTAGCATCACACTCCTATGTCGCCGTCGCTGAAATCACCGCCATCTTCTGCTTTGACCAACACCCCTGTCGATCCATCAGACTATTCAGTCCGACCCAGCTGAAATTATCTGACTGCAATCATGCTCCACCATGCGTCATGACCAGCCCCGCACATCTCAATGTATTACTCGATGCCCTGTATTTGCATGATCATGTCACGACGCGCTCCAGATTCCTCCCGAACCTTATATGCACGTCTTTCATCCTTTGTCGTACACACTCCGAGCACTTCCCGCAAACATGACCCACCAGAAAAAATCTCCATGCAAACTTGACCCCACGGATACTTTCTGCATAATTTTTCTTGTTGCCATTTGCTAGTAACTCATGTGTACGCGTAGACCTTCAATCCAAAACTTGTACCTTTTCATGCAGCCTTCTGTATCCCCTTAACATAATAGGACCCAAAAAAACCTTTCTTGATTCCACGCCAATGCTCCTTAGACATCATGCATGCACGTCAGGACTTTGTTCCTTTCCTTTTTTTAATAACAAATCTCCGGCTCAGCAGTCAACGTAGCACCGATCCAATCCTGCCGCAGCATTGCCTACACATAGAAATGAAAATGGAGTGGAAACTTTCCGTTTTTCCGGAGAACAAATGGAAACGGAGAGGAAATATGAAAATGGAAATGGAAATTTGCAAAATGAAAGTGGAAATGGAATTTTTTATGCGGAAACGGAAACAAAAACGGAATGCTGTTTTCCAATGGAACATGGATGGAAACGGAACTTTCCGTTTCCATGAATATGGAATTTCTGCTTTTACTAGACCTATAGCTGCTTTGTAGCCCAACCACTAAAGAGAACACAATGACACAATTAGTAGAATGGATATGAGGCCCAACTTCTACTACCACACATGTACTCAGCTTGACCCTATACACAATTGTCCGATACTACTACAATACTACGCTAAGTTGCTAACATAATGATATTATTTTGTAGCCATGTTAACAACTCATTAAATTTGTTTGTTTTTGTGTGTATTTCTCTATGATCAAGGGGTTTTTAAGTTCTGATCAATGCCTCTTTTTGTTTCCGTATCCGCTTTGTATTCGCTCCATGTCCGTTTCTGGTAGTATCTGTTTTCGTATTCATTTCCAAGGTTTCTGTATTTGTTTCTGCTTCTATGAAAAAATGTGAAAACAAATATGATAGCACTCGGTTCCGTCCGTTTCCGCTCTCTTTTCATCCCTACCTGCACACACGCCCGTGCCTGAGTCGCACCAGGCCTTTGCCTTGCACCCGAGCACCCGTGGCACCAGCTCTGCCTTGTACTCAGCCTGATCAGCATCCAGCAGCACACCAGCCCGGCTGGGCCTTGTCACCCTCCTGGCCCACCCTCCTGGGCCGCAACAGGCCTCCACGCTTTGGAGCACACACGCTTGGTCCTCCGCAACCAGCGTCCTTCCATCGATCCGACCGACCTGCTGTCAGCCTGCCCAGTGCGACGCGCCGCCGCCGCTTCGGATCGATCGAATCGATCTATGTATATGTCACTTCGGCTGCCGCCACTTCATGCGATCTGCTTGATTCCAATTGATCCTCGATCGTACCGCTCTTCGACTTCGACTTCGACTCTGCTGTTTCCCGTCGCCTTGACAACTCCGATAATCATTGTGACAACATCCACGACCCGATCTCCAGCGCCTTGGTGACTACAGTCAATACGTCCACGAACTCTGCGGCATCCTCTAGATCAACAATGCGCAGCATCCTCGTAACCTTGCTCATGATACCACTTGTTAGAATAATCCGAGGCGCTTCGTCGATTTACCGAGGACCAAACTATCACACAAACACGACACAGAGATTTGTTAACGAGGTTCATCGATATGGCTACATTCCTGGGGCCTGACTACGGGCGCTCCTCCCCATGACACCGTCACAATACCGCACCCTGGCCGCCCGAGCGCCGGCACACGCCGCAAACTCCCCCGCGTGCCCGTGCTATTATGTTGACATATGTTACATCATGTGTCTACCCCTGATATATATGAGAGGCCTAGAATATAAGTGTCCTACTAGGACACAACTCCTAGCCAGTCTACACATAGTCCAAAACCAAATCCAACTGTAACCTATCTTATACAATAATATTCGACACAACTTTAACACCATCCATTGTTGAGGGTCACTTTGATGGCCCCAATCGCTGGGCCTCGCTACTCACAACCTTCATCACCGTCAGCGCCCGCTTGACCGGCTCCACGCCGCCCCCGAGGCGGTAGGCGGCGAGCACGCGAATGGCTTCCCGCCCCAGCGGCACGCCCGGCAAGTTCGCGAGGCCGCCGATGAGGTTGCTGTAACTTCTGCCGAAGGGGAGGGTCGTGGACGTGGGCAAGAGGTGCTCAAGGCCAGGAAAGGCGTGCCAATGGCCGCTGCCATCGGTGAAGCTGGCGAAGGAGAGGTCATGTCTGTGCACGGCAACGGAGGTCTTGTCGTCCGCGCCGCGGCCGATTAGCCGCACGACGACGGGGCTGCGCGCAGCAACTGCTCCTACGTGTCTGTGCTCGCTGTTGCCAGCGGCAAGGACAAGTATAAGGAGGAAGAGTACGAAGGCCGCCATGCTGGCGAGTCGGTTGACGGTGGATCCGTCCATCTCCTCTCTTCAAAACTAGAAGAGTGAACGATGAACAATCAAGTTGTAGTATATATGGGGGCAACGGACACCCCAGCGCACTGATCGCGTTGCCCAACGGTGCTGGCTAGCTAGTGCAATGCATGTCACCAGCGTGATTGTCAAGAGAAGAGTGGACATGATTCATGGGCCTCCTTTTGTTTTCGACCGGCCGTGCCTGGCGCCCATGTAGCAGCGCAAGGATGTGATGCCCATGCAGCTTCCAACTTCCAACTTTCATCTTTTCCTTCACAAAGATGTGATGTGTGAGTGAGTACCATGTGATTGCCTTTTTTTCGTTCAGGAGAGATTTTATATTATAAATAGCTTGGTTAGCTCGCCGATTTGAGCGCCTTGATTTACAATATAATGTTATGAACTACTACTATATGAGTTAATTTGTCACTCTTAGCATTGGCACACAATGTAAACTACAAAAAGAAATGGTGTACTAAATGTAAGACTTGAAAATATTGGTTGTATAGAATTTTTCTTACAAGGTGTATTAGGTTTGTTGTAAAACCTTGTTATTTAAGATGAGAGACCGGTGGAATTGGTGTCTGCGGCCTCATGCACAACATATAAAAGCATAAAAGATTGCTTTTATCAAATTTTGTATCCCCCCCCCCCCCCCTCCCCTATCTCGCTGTACTGATAGTAATTTTTTTTAAATAGACAAATAACTCTTTGGTTTGTACACAAACAAAGGCATCTGGTTATGTTGAGAGCTATAGACATAATGATTCTCATGTCATTCGGAATTTAGGATACACACAAGAAGGTGAAAATGGCAGAAATCACACTTCACTTTCTGGCATAGTAAAGCACGTGGTTGTTAACCAAGAGCCCATTTGTTGCTCCAGTAAGAGTTTACTGTTATGTCATAAAATGATGATTTCAACTTACTGTTGTGTCCAAATCTGATGTATTGTATTGTTGTCATCGAGGATAAAAAGGTGGGGTTTATATCATATTGCATGAGTTTATCCCTCTACATCATGTCATCTTGTTTAAAGCGTTACTTCGTTCTTATGAACTTAATACTCTAGATGCATGCTGGATAGCGGTTGATGTGTGGAGTAATAGTAGTAGATGCAGGCAAGAGTCGGTCTACTTGTCACGGACGTGATGCCTATATACATGATCATACCTAGATATTCTCATAATTATTCGCTTTTCTATCAATTGCTCGACTGTAATTTGTTCACCTACCGTAATAATTATGCTATCTTGAGAGAAGCCACTAGTGAAACCATTCTCCATCATACAAGTTTCCAATCTATTTTATTTTGCAATCTTTACTTTCAATCTATATCATGAAAATATCAAAAAATATTTATCGTATTATTATTATCTTTATCAGATCTCACTCTTGCAAATGGCCATGAAGGGATTGACAACCCCTTTATCGTGTTGGTTGCGAGGTTCTTATTTGTTTGTGTAGGTACGAGGTGACTCGCGCGTGGTCTCCTACTAGATTGATACATTGGTTTTCAAAAACTGAGGGAAATACTTACGCTGCTTTGCTGCATCACCCTTTCCTTTTCAAGGGAAAATCAACGCATGCTCAAGAGGTAGTAAGAAGGATTTCTGGCGCCATTGCCGGGGAGATCTACGCCAAGTGAAGACATAGCAAGTACCCATCACAACTTTTACCCTTCGCATTACATTATTTACCATTTGCCTCTCATTTTCCTCCCCCCCACTTCACCCTTACCGTTTTATTCGCCCTCTTTTCCTTTCGCCCTTTTTTTCCATTCGCTTTTTCTTCACTTGTTTGCTTGTGTGTTGGATTGCTTGCTTGTCACGATGGATCAAGATATACTAAATTGTGTGACTTTGCCAATACCAACAATAATGATTTTATTAGCACTCCGATTACTGTTGGAAATATGCCCTAGAGGCAATAATAAATTGATTATTATTATATTTCCTTGTTCATGATAATCGTTTATTATCCATGCTAGAATTTATTGATAGGAAACTCAGATACATGTGTGGATACATAGACAACACCATGTCCCTAGTAAGCCTCTAGTTGACTAGCTCGTTGATCAATAGATGGTTACGGTTTCCTGACCATGGACATTGGATGTCGTTGATAACGGGATCACATCATTAGGAGAATGATGTGATGGACAAGACCCAATCCTAAGCCTAGCACAAGATCATGTAGTTCGTATGCTAAAGCTTTTCTAATGTCAAGTATCATTTCCTTAGACCATGAGATTGTGCAACTCCCGGATACCGTAGGAGTGCTTTGGGTGTGCCAAACGTCACAACGTAACTGGGTGGCTATAAACGTACACTACGGGTATCTCTGAAAGTGTCTGTTGGGTTGGCACGAATCGAGATTGGGATTTTGTCACTCCGTGTAAACGGAGAGGTATCTCTGGGCCCACTCGGTAGGACATCATCATAATGTGCACAATGTGACCAAGGGGTTGATCACGGGATGATGTGTTACGGAACGAGTAAAGAGACTTGCCAGTAACGAGATTGAACAAGGTATCGGTATACCGACGATCGAATCTCGGGCAAGTACCATACCGCTAGACAAAGGGAATTGTATACGGGATTGATTGAGTCCTTGACATCGTGGTTCATCCGATGAGATCATCGTGAAACATGTGGGAGCCAACATGGGTATCCAGATCCCGCTGTTGGTTATTGACCGGAGAACGTCTCGGTCATGTCTGCATGTCTCCCGAACCCGTAGGGTCTACACACTTAAGGTTCGATGACGCTAGGGTTATAAAGGAAGCTTGTATGTGGTTACCGAATGTTGTTCGGAGTCCCGGATGAGATCCCGGACGTCACGAGGAGTTCCGGAATGGTCCGGAGGTAAAGATTTATATATAGGAAGTCCTGTTTCGGCCATCGGGACAAGTTTCGGGGTCATCGGTATTGTACCGGGACCACCGGAAGGGTCCCGGGGGCCCACCGGGTGGGGCCACCTGCCCCGGGGGGCCACATGGGCTGTAGGGGGTGCGCCTTGGCCTACATGGGCCAAGGGCACCAGCCCCAAGAGGCCCATGCGCAAGGAAACTTGGGGAGGGAAGAGTCCTCAAGGGGGAAGGCACCTCCGAGGTGCCTTGGGGAGGATGGACTCCTCCCCATCCTTAGCCGCACCCCTTCCTTGGAGGAGGGGGCAAGGCTGCGCCCTCCCCCTCTCCCTTGGCCCTATATATAGTGGGGAAAAGGAGGAGCAATCATACCTAAGGCCTTTGGTTGCCTCCCTCTCCCTCCCGTGACACATCTCCTCTCCCGTAGGTGCTCGGCGAAGCCCTGCAGGATTGCCACGCTCCTCCATCACCACCACGCCGTTGTGCTGCTGATGGATGGAGTCTTCCTCAACCTCTCCCTCTCTCCTTGCTGGATCAAGGCATGGGAGACATCGTCGAGCTGTACGTGTGTTGAACGCGGAGGTGCCGTCCGTTCGGCACTAGCATCATCGGTGATCTGAATCACGACGAGTACGACTCCATCAACCCCGTTCACTTGAACGCTTCCGCTTAGCGATCTACAAGGGTATGTAGATGCACTCTCCTTTCTACTCGTTGCTGGTCTCTCCATAGATAGATCTTGGTGATTCGTAGGAAAAATTTTGAATTTCTGCTACGTTCCCCAACAGTGGCATCATGAGCTAGGTCTATTGCGTAGATTCTTTGCACGAGTAGAACACAAAGTAGTTGTGGGCGTCGATATTGTTCAATATGCTTGCCGTTACTAGTCTTATCTTGATTCGGCGGCATCGTGGGATGAAGCGGCCCGGACCAACCTTACACGTACGCTTACGTGAGACCGGTTCCACCGACAAACATGCACTAGTTGCATAAGGTGGCTGGCGGGTGTCTGTCTCTCCCACTTTAGTCGGATCGGATTCGATGAAAAGGGTCCTTATGAAGGGTAAATAGCAATTGTCATATCACGTTGTGGTTCATGCGTAGGTAAGAAACGTTCTTGCTAGAAACCCATAGCAGCCACGTAAAACATGCAAACAACAATTAGAGGACGTCTAACTTGTTTTTGCAGGGTATGCTATGTGATGTGATATGGCCAAAAGGATGTGATGAATGATATATGTGATGTATGAGATTGATCATGTTCTTGTAATAGGAATCACGACTTGCATGTCGATGAGTATGACAACCGGCAGGAGCCATAGGAGTTGTCTTTATTTATTTGTGACCTGCGTGTCAACTTAAACGTCATGTAATTACTTTACTTTATTGCTAACCGTTAGCCATAGTAGTAGAAGTAATAGTTGGCGAGGCAACTTCATGGAGATCATGACGATGGAGATCATGGTGTCATGCCGGTGACGATGATGATCATGGAGCCCCGAAGATGGAGATCAAAATGAGCAAAGTGATGATGGCCATATCATGTCACTATTTGATTGCATGTGATGTTTATCATGTTTATACATCTTATTTGCTTAGAACGACGGTAGTAAATAAGATGATCCCTTACAACAATTTCAAGAAGTGTTCTCCCCTAACTGTGCACCGTTGCGACAGTTCGCTGTTTCAAAACATCACGTGATGATCGGGTGTTTTATTCAGACGTTCAAATACAACGGGTGTTGACGAGCCTAGCATGTACAGACATGGCCTCGGAACACATGCAAAACACTTAGGGTTAACTTGACGAGCCTAGCATGTACAGACATGGCCTCGGAACACGGAGACCGAAAGGTCGAGCATGAGTCGTATAGAAGATACGATCAACATGAAGATGTTCACCGATGATGACTAGTCCGTCTCACGTGATGATCGGACACGGCCTAGTTTGACTCGGATCATGTAATCACTTAGATGACTAGAGGGATGTCTATCTGAGTGGGAGTTCATAAGATGAACTTAATTATCCTGAACATAGTCAAAAGGTTTTTGCAAATTATGTCGTAGCTCACGCTATAGTTCTACTGTTTAGATATGTTCCTAGAGAAAAATTAGTTGAAAGTTGATAGTAGCAATTATGCGGACTAGGTCCGTAAACTGAGGATTGTCCTCATTGCTTCATAGAAAGCTTATGTCCTTAATGCACTGCTCAGTGTGCTGAACCCCAAACGTCGTTTGTGGATGTTTCGAACATCGAACATACACGTTTTGATAACTACGTGATAGTTCAGTTAAATGGTTTAAGTAGAGGCACCAAAGACGTTTTCGAAACGTCGCGAAACATATGAGATGTTTTGAGGGCTGAAATTGGATTTCAGGCTCGTGCCCATGTCAAGAGGTATAAGACCTCCGATGACTTTCTTAACCTGCAAACTAAGGAGAAAAGCTCAATTGTTGAGCTAGTGCTCAGATTGTCTGAGTACAACAATCATTTGAATCGAGTGGGAGTTGATCTTCCAGATAAGACAGTGATGGTTCTCCAAAGTCATTGCCACCAAGCTGTTAGAGCTTCGTGATGAACTATAACATATCAGGGATAGATATGATGATCCTTGAGGTATTCGCGATGTTTGACACCGCGAAAGTAGAAATCAAGAAGGAGCATCAATTGTTGATGGTTGGTGAAACCACTAGTTTCAAGAAGGGCAAGGGCAAGAAGGGATACTTCATGAAACGGCAAATCAGCTGCTGCTCTAGTGAAGAAACCCAAGGTAAAAGCCAAACCCGAGACTAAGTGCTTCTGTAATAAGGGGAACAACCACTAGAGCAGAATTACCCTAGATACTTGGTAGATAAGAAGGCTGGCAAGGTCGATAGAAGTATATTGGATATACATTGTGTTAATGTGTACTTTGCTAGTACTCCTAGTAGCACCAGGGTATTAGATACCGGTTCGGTTGCTAAGTGTTAGTAACTCGAAACAAAAGGCTACGGAATAAACGGAGACTAGCTAAAGGTGAGCTGACGATATGTGTTGGAAGTTTTTCCAAGCTTGATATGATCAAGCATCGCACGCTCCCTCTACCAAAGAGATTGGTGTTAAACCTAAATAATTGTTATTTGGTGTTTGCGTTGAGCATAGACATGATTGGATTACGTCTATCGCAATACGGTTATTCATTTAAGGAGAATAATGGTTACTCTGTTTATTCGAATAATACCTTCAATGGTCTTACACCTAAAATGAATGGTTTATTAAATCTCGATCGTAGTGATACACATGTTCATGCCAAAAGATAGTAATGATAGTACCACCTACTTGTGGCACTGCCACGTAAGTCATATCGGTATAAAACGCATGAAGAAGCTCCATATTGATGGATCTTTGGGCTCACTCGTTTTTGAAAAGTTTGAGACATGCGAACCATGTCTATTGGTGTATATGCATGAAGAAACTCCATGCAAATGGACCGTTTTGACTCACTTGTTTTTGAATCACTTGAGATATGCAAATCATACCACATGGGCAAGATGACTGAAAAGCCTCGGTTTCAGTAAGATGGAACAAGATAGCAACTTGTTGGAAGTAACACATTTTGATGTGTGCAGTCCAATGAGTGCTGAGGCATGTAGTGGATATCGTTATGTTCTTACTTCACAGATGATTCGAGTAGATGTTGAGAATATTTACTTGATGAAACACAAGTCTGAATTATTGAATGGTTCAAGTAATTTCAGAGTGAAGTAGAAGATCATTGTGACAAGAGGATAAAATGTCTATGATATGATCATAGAGATGAATATCTGAATCACGAGTTTGGCACAGAATTAAGACATTGTGGAAATTGTTTCGCAATTAATACCGCCTGGAACACCATAGTGTGATGGTGTGTCCGAACATCATAGTTGCACCCTATTGGATATGGTGCGTACCATGATGTCTCTTATCGAATTACCACTATCGTTCATGGGTTAGGCATTAGAGACAACCACATTCACTTTAAATAGGGCACCACGAAATTCCGTTGAGATGACGCCATATGAATTATGGTTTAGAGAAACCTAAGTTGTCGTTTCTTAAAGGTTTGGGGCTGCGACGCTTATATGAAAAAGTTTCAGGTTGATAAGCTCGAACCCAAAGCGGATAAAATGCATCTTCATAGGAAACCCAAAACAGTTGGGTATACCTCCTAATTCAGATCCGAAAGCAATATGGATTGTTTCTAGAATCGGGTCCTTTCTCGAGGAAAAGTTTCTCTCGAAAGAATTGAGTGGGAGGATGGTGGAGACTTGATGAGGTTATTGAACCGTCTCTTCAACTAGTGTGTGACAGAGCACAGGGAGTTGTTCCTGTGGCACCTACACCAATTGAAGTGGAAGCTTATGATATTGATCATGAAACTTCGGATCAAGTTACTCCCAAACCTCGTAGGATGACAAGGATGCATACTACTTCAGAGTGGTACGTAATCCTGTCTTGAAGGTCATGTTGCTAGACAATAATGAACCTACGAGCTATGGAGAAGCGATGGTGGGCCCAAATTCCAACAAATGGTTAGAAACCATAAAATCCGAGAGAGGATCCATGTATGAAAACAAAGTGTAGACTTTGGAAGAACTACTTGATGGTCGTAAGGCTGTTAGGTACATATGGATTTTGAAAGGAAGACAGACAATGATGGTAAGTGTCACCATTGAGAAATCTCGACTTGTCATTAAGATGTTTTTCGACAAGTTCAAGGAGTTGAGTGTGGCGAGACTTTCTCACTCGTAGCGATGCTAAGAGTCTGTTGGAATTATATTAGCAATTACTGCATTATTTATGAAATCTTGCAGATAGGATGTCAAAACATTGTTTCCTCGACGATTCTTGAGGAAAGGTTGTATGTGATACAACCGGAAGGTTTTGTCTATCCTGAAATATGCTAATAAGTATGCAAAGCTCCAGCAATCCTTCTGAGGACTGGAGTGAGCATCTCAGAGTTGGAATGTATGCTTGATGATGATCAAAGATTTTGGGTGTATACAAAGTTTATGAGAAACTTGTATTTCCAAAGAAGTGAGTGGGAGCACTATGGAATTTCTGATGAGTATATGTTGTTGACATATTAATGATCAGAAATGACGTAGAATTTCTGGAAAGCATATAGGGTTATTTTGAAAGTGTTTTTCAATGGAAAACCTGGATTAAGCTACTTGAACATTGAGCATCAAGATCTATAAGGATAGATCAAAACGCTTAATAGTACTTTCAAATGAGCACATGCCTTGACGTGATCTTGAAGGTGTTCAAGATGGATCAGTCAAAGAAGGAGTTCTTGCCTGAGTTGTAAGGTACGAAGTTAAGACTTAAAGCTCGACCATGGCAGAATAGAGAGAAAGGAACGAAGGTCGTCCCCTATGCTTAAGACATAGGCTCTACAGTATGCTATGCTGTGTACCGCACCTGAAGTGTGCTTTACCATGAGTCAGTCAAGGGGTACAAGAGTGATCCAAGAATGGATCACAGGACAGCGGTCAAAGTTATCCTTAGTAACTAGTGGACTAAGGAATTTTCTCAATTATGGAGGTGGTAAAAGAGTTCGTCGTAAAGGGTTACGTCGATGCAAGCTTAACACCTATCCGGATAGCTCTGAGTAGAGATACCGGATACGTATAATGGAGCAACAATTTAGAGTAGCTCCAAGTAGAACAGCTATTTGGAATAGCTCCAAATAGAACGTGGTAGCTGCATCTAGGAGCTGACATAGAGATTTGTAAAGCACACACGGATCTGAAAGGTTCAGACCCGTTGACTATAACCTCTCTCACAAGCATGACATGATCAAACCCAGAACTCATCAAGTGTTAATCACATGGTAAATGTGAACTAGATTATTGACTCTAGTAAACTCTTTGGGTGTTAGTCACATGGGGATGTGACCTTGAGTGTTAATCACATATCGATGTGAACTAGATTATTGACTCTAGTGCAAGTGGGAGACTGTTGGAAATATGCCCTAGAGGCAATAATAAATTGATTATTATTATATTTCCTTGTTCATGATAATCGTTTATTATCCATGCTAGAATTGTATTGATAGGAAACTCAGATACATGTGGGATACATAGACAACACCATGTCCCTAGTAAGCCTCTAGTTGACTAGCTCGTTGATCAATAGATGGTTACGGTTTCCTGACCATGGACATTGGATGTCGTTGATAACGGGATCACATCATTAGGAGAATGATGTGATGGACAAGACCCAATCCTAAGCCTATCACAAGATCATGTAGTTCGTATGCTAAAGCTTTTCTAATGTCAAGTATCATTTCCTTAGACCATGAGATTGTGCAACTCCCGGATACCGTAGGAGTGCTTTGGGTGTGCCAAACGTCACAACGTAACTGGGTGGCTATAAAGGTACACTACGGGTATCTCTGAAAGTGTCTGTTGGGTTGGCACGAATCGAGATTGGGATTTTGTCACTCCGTGTAAACGGAGAGGTATCTCTGGGCCCACTCGGTAGGACATCATCATAATGTGCACAATGTGACCAAGGGGTTGATCACGGGATGATGTGTTACGGAATGAGTAAAGAGACTTGCCAGTAACGAGATTGAACAAGGTATCGGTATACCGATGATCGAATCTCGGGCAAGTACCATACCGCTAGACAAAGGGAATTGTATACGGGATTGATTGAGTCCTTGACATCGTGGTTCATCCGATGAGATCATCGTGAACATGTGGGAGCCAACATGGGTATCCAGATCCCGCTGTTGGTTATTGACCGGAGAACGTCTCGGTCATGTCTGCATGTCTCCCGAACCCGTAGGGTCTACACACTTAAGGTTCGATGACGCTAGGGTTATAAAGGAAGCTTGTATGTGGTTACCGAATGTTGTTCGGAGTCCCGGATGAGATCCCGGACGTCACGAGGAGTTCCGGAATGGTCCGGAGGTAAAGATTTATATATAGGAAGTCCTGTTTCGGCCATCGGGACAAGTTTCGGGGTCATCGGTATTGTACCGGGACCACCGGAAGGGTCCCGGGGGCCCACCGGGTGGGGCCACCTGCCCCGGGGGGCCACATGGGCTGTAGGGGGTGCGCCTTGGCCTACATGGGCCAAGGGCACCAGCCCCAAGAGGCCCATGCGCAAGGAAACTTGGGGAGGGAAGAGTCCTCAAGGGGGAAGGCACCTCCGAGGTGCCTTGGGGAGGATGGACTCCTCCCCATCCTTAGCCGCACCCCTTCCTTGGAGGAGGGGGCAAGGCTGCGCCCTCCCCCTCTCCCTTGGCCCTATATATAGTGGGGAAAAGGAGGAGCAATCATACCTAAGGCCTTTGGTTGCCTCCCTCTCCCTCCCGTGACACATCTCCTCTCCCGTAGGTGCTCGGCGAAGCCCTGCAGGATTGCCACGCTCCTCCATCACCACCACGCCGTTGTGCTGCTGATGGATGGAGTCTTCCTCAACCTCTCCCTCTCTCCTTGCTGGATCAAGGCGTGGGAGACATCGTCGAGCTGTACGTGTGTTGAACGCGGAGGTGCCGTCCGTTCGGCACTAGCATCATCGGTGATCTGAATCACGACGAGTACGACTCCATCAACCCCGTTCACTTGAACGCTTCCGCTTAGCGATCTACAAGGGTATGTAGATGCACTCTCCTTTCTACTCGTTGCTGGTCTCTCCATAGATAGATCTTGGTGATTCGTAGGAAAAATTTTGAATTTCTGCTACGTTCCCCAACAATTACTCCTCTTACCGATGCTGAATCTTGTGAAATTGATGCGAGCTTGTCCATCGCCGGCTGCTGAACAGAAATAGGTGCGCCGCCTTGGACCATGGGAAGAGAACCACCAGCAAGGCGAGGAGCATATCCAACCATCCCGCTTCGTCCTTGAGCTCGACGTCCTCCCGTCATGCGGTGCGGAGGTCAACCTACCAGACAATGCACGTGCTCTCGGCCTTCCTCGTTATCGTGGGGAAGCACGTTGTTGGAATTTTGCTAGTGGGCCTTTGGCCCAAAGCCCAATTAAAATTCTGAAATTCTCTTGGCCCATTCATGCACACATGTGAGTAGAGTGAGTGAGGCTAAAGTTTAGTCCCACCCCGGAAGTTGAGAGAGAGTTGCACCTCTTTATAAGGTGAGCTCTTCTACCACTTGTATGAGCATGAGAAGAGGAGACCTACATGCGCGCTCCTCCTCCTCGCTCGAGGCACGACGCGCCGCGGGTTGCGGGATTGAGCCGAGCCGAGGACAGAGCTATGCACGTTGTCTATATTTTTGCTGCATGGGAAAATTAATGAGTCATTAATTAATAATTAACGGACGCGTTAATTACTGAACCGTTTCCGATTCTTTTGGATCGTGACGACTCGGACGTGGGGTTTACTCCCACGACCTACCCGGCCCACACTATATAGTCAGGCAGACGTCTACCCTAGCCGCCGTCGCTTCGTATGGTTTCTCACCACTGTTCCAGATCATTGCGCCGCCAAGCAAGTCTTCTCCATCCCTCCTTCCGGCGTGCACCGCGAGAAAGGACAGCAGGCCTCCGGAACCCCGCCTCTCGTGATCCTGTACGGGAGAGGGGCGATCAGGTTTTTGGGGAGCGCACTCGCGGGACTGCTGGCAGTGACGACTTCACGAACGACGACTTCTTCCCCGACCTCGGCAACCTCGTCCTCGATGACATGGGCGACAACGTCAACGCCGGCGGTGCTGCACCCGCTGCACCGTATGTGATTCTATCCTTCCTGTTTGCGATCGTGGTAGAATTCATGCTTCTAGTATGTGCCCTAGATGTGATATGTTCATCTGCTATGCTAGTTTGCATGATTAGTTTAATCTCTGCTGTTGTGGTCATGATTTATCTTCTGTTTATTCGGATTAAATCTCGTAGTAATTTGCTCATATTTCCAACACACGTCAGGTGGAGCGTCGATGACCTCAATGGTGCGGGCTGGTGGACGGGGGTCACTTGCGAGGGAACATGCATCACTATGTTCGGTTTGCTTGACTGCGCATGGCCTACCTCTACGGTCGACACCACGCTGGAGATCAAGATAGCTAGTGTAGGGGAAGGAGGTGCTTTCGAGGGCCGCACCGGAGACAAAGGTGGCCTACCCCGTCGGAGCCAAGGACGGAAGGTAGAATAGGAGAGGTGGTACGGTGGGGATGAAGTGGATAGAAGAGGTGCGACAGGGCTGGGAATTATTTTGATGAAAATCGAAACGGGGTAGGGGAGAGGAAGGTGTGGCAAGAAGTGAAAAAAAAGGAGGTGAGATAAGCGGTCCCCATTGAAGCCATGGACGGAAGGTAAAGGCGGAGAGGCGACACGGTGGGGATGAAGTGGACAGGAAAGGTGCGACGGGGCTGGGAATTATTTTGATGAAAATCAGAATGGGATAGGGGGGAGGAAGGGGTAGCAAGAAGTGAAAGAAAAAAAGGAGGTGTGATAAGCGGTGAGCGTGGGACCCGTGGTGAGATATTTCTGAAAAGTGAAACTGACTATCGTAGTTGTAAGACATCTCCACGTAATTTCTCAACGGAGGCAGTAAAAAGGTTGAAAGGGAGAAAATCCAAAACTTATGTGCTTACACATGTCAATTAGAGATGAAGCATGTGCTACAATGTGAAAACGCACATGGTGTGGGCTAGCTTAGTCACTTTGATTCTTGTATATATAAGCCATACATGGATTGTGTGGTCTTCTCCGGTCCAGTATTAACCAAACTAGCCTCTTTACACGTGGTGGGCTGCTTTAATTATTTCTTTTTGAGAAAATTTTCAATCTATTAATTTTTAATCATAGCAGTACAACAAATATATAAAAATAATAAAAATTACAATCAAATTCGTAGACGACCTAACGACGACTACAAGCACTGTAACAAGTTGAAGGCGCGCCACCATCATCATTCCTTCTTTGCTGGAGCTGGGCAAAATTTATTATAGTAAACAGTCGAAAAGTCGTCGTGCTAAGGTCTCATAGGACTAGCAGAATAGAACAGCAACCACTGCCGATAAAGAGTAGCGTAGACCGAAAGGATACAATCTGAGGACTAACGAATGTAAAAGAACGATGACCAGATCCACCAGAGACACATCTCCACACACACACACCAACAATGTTAGGCGCACCGCCAGGACTGGAGCTAGGCGGCGAGAACCTTATTTCACCGCTGAGCAGAACACGACCCCTAACAAAACTCGAAGAAACATCTAAAAAATGAAGCCCTCCCACCGGTAAGTGCCAGGATCCATCACGCCCCATGGCCCTTAGGCCACCGGAGATGAGGCAGACCGGCGGCGGTTCCAGCGGGAGGCAGAGAAACCCTAATCTCTTTGTTCAGGAGGAGGGTGGGCTTCTTTAATTGAAGCCTTTGTAACTGGGTTGTTCCATGACATAGAAAAAAATTCAACTGAACCTAAATAAAAATTTAGGCAACTGAACATATAGCAAAAGTATCATATACTTTATTGGGTACAAACATCACATGGCTTAATTCAAATGCATCAGTAGTAGTAGGATAATTACCGCCAGGCGTGCGATTGCAAGCGATCAAGCATCGAGGTAGGAAAATTAATTACCACATGCACGTTCATTATTGTCCCCTGGCGACGATCGGTCAAAAGGCCACCTCGGCGTTGGCAAACTCCTCTCTCTTCTGTGTCATATCCGCCACCATCTCACCGAACCTGCGCGGCGGGCTGACCACCGGCACCGTGCCGCGAGCAGACTGTCCACCCACAGCACGCCCGCTGTGAAGTCCACTCACATGCACGTCCTTGGACTTCTGTGCGATGATGACGGAGTTCACCACGTCGTCGTCTGGGTGGCACACGGCCAGCACCTCGAACCCGCCCAGGGTGATGTCCTGGGGGTCGACGATCGGGTACAGGAACCCGCGTGCCCCGTGTGCGCTGCGCACGACGAGGGCCGCCCCGTCTGCCATGTGTGTACCGAGGTGTGCTATCACCTTGGCCTTGTCCTCGGCGGCCATGCCGACGAGCGCGGCCAGGAAGACCACGTCGTATGTAGCGAGCTCGCCAGCGAGGTCCGCTACGTCGGCCGTGTGGAACGACATGCGGGCGCCCATGTCCTTGTCCGCGCGGAACAGCTTGCTGGCTCGGTCGTTGGCCGCGCCGCACAGGTCGTAGTTGCCGAACATGGTGTTGGGCAGGTGGCGCGCGGCCAGGACGAAGGAGCTGAACGGCAGCGGGCCGGAGCCAATGAACGCGACACGGGCCGGGGCAATGCCTCCGGGCACGTAGCGCGCCAGGAGCTCGTACTCCAGCTTGCTGAGGTTGATGTAGTTGCTGTAGTAGGGGAACATGCCGAGGTGATCCAGCGGGTTGTCAAAGGCGGCGAGCATGTCGGAGTAGTGCGCCTCAAGCTTCCCCTCGGCCTCGGAGCAAAGGCGGATGAGGCCCTCCCGCATCTTCTGCGCCTCCGGGCCGAGCTTGGTCACGTCCACGGGGCTCGGGGGAACGCAAGCCGTGACCAGCTCGGTGAAGAGCGCGTCGACGTCCGGGCATGGGCTGAGCGACGGCAGCTTGGCGATGGCGGAGTGGAGCCCGGTGATCTTCTCCACCAGGGCATCCACCTCCTTGTTGTTCTGGGCAGCCATTTTCCTCTTCTTGCTTGGTGGAGTGGAGTGGAGAGTGGCTGATGGAGCTGCTTGCTTGATGAGCAATGGAGCGGGCAAGACGGGGTATATATATGTACCTGCCGTCTATAGAGTATGGCTGCCGGAAAAGGTGCGCATGCATGCACGCTTCACGCGTCCCTGCCCAATGCAATGAGGCTGGTTTCATGCCTCGGTTGTGACCTCTTCACGTCCTGATGTTGAAGTGGACAGCGTATTCTATGTCTTCCTTCCTGTACATCGTTTCAAAAAACGATGCAATAAATTCGTCTAGAAAAACTATATGGTAGTTATCTAAACTCTTCAAATTGCTTTGACTATAGTGAGTTAATATTAGGAGAAGGGCTAGGTGCAAGAATGTTTAACTCCACAAATTTTAAAAAGGTTTGATTTTGCTATATCTCAGGTGCCTGAAAATTTTCTTCGCGTCGGTCACTTTCTCTAGTTCATTCTGAGCTCGCCGGAGAAAGCCATAGCCCCACTATCTATTTTAGGGGGAGTCACGGCCTCATTATCTATCTTAGGGATGGGGTGAAGGGAATCGTCGGAGTTTTCACCGGTGGTGTGGGGCTTAGAAGGACGGCCGAGGCGGTGGGGCAACAACGGTGGTAGAGGGGGGTTGAGGGGGAGAGCGGGGCGGCGAGGCAGTGTACGGTAGCGCCCGCCGGCCACGGGGGATGGAGGCAGGCGGATGGGGCGAGATAGGCTGCCGGGGGAGGAAAAACTGTCGTCGGGAGGAAGAAGCTAAACAGTCCGCAGCATGATTGAAGCCGTTGGATATTGATCCGATGGTCGGGAAAGAAAGTGACTCTTGAAAACATTTTGTAGGCACCTGTTAAATAGATGGTCCCAAAAATATTAATTATAGAAGGTGATTTGAGGAGTTAAGTTTATGGAAAGGCTAGAAATGCTTTTAGTGCTGAAATGTTGGCTTTAAGACTACTCGTTCCCTGTGAATAAGTGTACATCTGCCTTTTGTACTAAGTCAAAGTTTTATAATTTTGACAAACTTTATAGAAAAGAGTAGTAGCATACATGACATCAAATTGATATATTATGAAAGTACATTTCAAAACGAATCTAGCGATGCGAATTTAGAGCCATAAATGCTACTGGTTTTCCTATAAAGTTGGTCAATGTTTTTAAAAATTTAATTTAAGACAAGAGCTAGATGTACATTTATTCATTCGCGAGCGGAGGGAGCACCTTTTGAGACCAATGGTTTGTGACGCCAAGAGATGTTAACCTGCTTTTATGCAAGGTGTGCATCTCTATGAAATGGAGCTTGATCGGGCAACTCCGTGCGTTCAATTTTTCATGCTATTCCATAATTCGTATGGCTTAGTTTTACCTAGCAATTTAGTGCTGTGGATAGCAGGAATTCGAACAGTTTGTAAGCGTCGCTACTCAAAACCGATTGAAAAGCTGGAGGTAAACAGACACCAACTCATGTGGTAGAGTAACAACTTTGCGTCTCATTGGACATTACTGCTTAATACTACTCCTTACTACGTACTACTTTGCCAATCTCCATCTCCACCGACAGAAGCATCGCAGCTCCATTAGTGCCAGTTGACAGTGGTGGAGTAAACCAGTCCAGGAACAGCTACTTAATTATCATCTTACACCCTGCATTGCCTCATAATAACCCCAGCCCAAACCATCTCTTCGTCGATCATCCCCCGAGTAAATACCACCATAATCCAAGGGGGCAAACCAAAAAGAAGCACCAAAAAGCAGAGACCCTCGCCATCGCCGCCGGTTTCACGACGCCGCCGCTGCCTGCCTACAGGCAGAAGCAGCCGCCGTTGTACTTGCCGCCCTTCATCTGCTCACCGACCTTCCTCACCGTCACCGACGACGGCGCGCACGGCGTCCACTCCGCCGCCAGCCGCACACTGGCCAGCCACCACCACCCACTCCCGCCGCCCTTGCCGCCCCCACGCTTCCTCCTCGACGATGCCGCAGCCTGGGCGGCCTCCGCGGCGAGGCGCCGGTTCTCGGCGCGGAGCCGCTCGATCTCGGCGACGCCGGCCTTGCGCTCGGCCTCCCAGGCGGCCATGGCCTCGAAGCACTGCGGTTGCGGAGCTCCAGCCCGTACACCTGCGCCTGCAGCGCCTCGACCTTCCGCCCGAGCATGCACGCACGATGGTCGTCCCGCAGCTTCACGGCCAGCCGGGCCAGGTCGGCCGCGCGGCGCCGCGTGTAGCCGAGCTCGGTAATTTTGCAAAACCATCTATGGTAGTTCATGTGATGAGAATGATCATATGCTCGCGAGGTGTTGGACACAATGCCAGATAGGTAAGTGTTTTGTATTATTATTTTTTCTCAAAATCTTGGATCATGTGATATTGAAATTTGGTAATGGTTTTTGACATCGTACTATGCAAAACGAGTTGGGTGGCCTGGAAAAATTCATGGCGCTGGATGAAAGGAACGCCATTGACCTCAACGACGTTGTCATTTCTGTGGCAGATGAAAGCCAAGGAGAGAGACATAGTGCCAAAGTAGAGGGTAACCACACACATACAATGAAGAGGGAGCTAACAAGGTCGGTGAACTACAAGGTTGAGGAGGACATAACTTTGTGCAATGCTTGAATGAACATATCTCTCTTGACGCCAGGGCTAGAGGAGCCAATCAAACCAAGGAAATGTTTTGGAGGTGGATTAAGCAATACTATTAACACAATGTTTTGATTCCATCCAATCACACGCAAGGGTATCTCTGCTCATCGCTGAAGTAGCATCCAAGATCAGTGCAATCGATGGTCCGATTGTGTTGAGCAGGTGAACAACTCACCGACAAGTGTAGTGCCAATAACCGAGTATGAATGAAAGGATGAGACAAGATTGGTAAATTGTTCCTGGAGAGATCTTGGCAAGATTGAGCTTCTTTGGTGGTTACACTAGTGGTAGTGGTGCCAATGAGAATATTGTTGAGAACTTGAAATGGTGTGGAAATGCCTATGCAGAAAGATGGATGAGATAGGTAGAACATATAGTGAGTTAAGATTAGGAGAAGGGCTAGGTGCAAGAATGTTTAACTCCACAAATTTTAAAAAGGTTTGATTTTGCTATATCTCAGGTGCCTAAAAAATTTCTTCGCGTCGGTCACTTTCTCTAGTTCATTCTGAGCTCGCCGGAGAAAGCCATAGCCCCACTATCTATTTTAGGGGGAGTCATGACCCCATTATCGATCTTACGAATGGGGTTAAGGGAATCGTCGGAGTTTTCACCAGTGGTGTGGGGCTTAGAAGGACGGCCGAGGCGGTGGGGCAGCAACGGTGGTAGAGGGGGGTTGAGCGGGAGAGCGGGGCGGCGAGGCAGTGTACGGTAGCGCCCGCCGGCCACGGGGGATGGAGGCAGGCGGATGGGGCGAGATAGGCTGCCGGGGGAGGAGAAACTGTCGTCGCACTACAACAGGACTGCCCCTGTAGCAACGCATCTTTCCGTATCTAAATGTTCATATATGCGTTGCTAGTGACTTTACCAACGGTTTGGCATGCATAGCCTTATCCGGTGTTGCTAGCACATAATGCAACGCCTATGCTGCCGTTGGTAAAAAGAACCGATGCAAGACTACAACGGATGAGGCAGACTTTTACAACACTTCTATATGTTGGAACTTACTGTATAGGAATCAATATCCCATTGCTCAACAACAAAGAATTTCCAACGCTTCCAAGTGTTGGTACATATATAGTGTGAATAATATTATATTATATATATATATATATTGTTGAGCTTTTATATATTTATAGCTCTAGTGCATCTGTTACATGGCAATCTCTACTCCCTGCATTAACATCAATCGATGGGCATCTCCATAGCTCATTGATTAGCCTCGTCGATGTGAGACTTTCTCCTTTTTTTTGTCTTCTCCACATAACCCCCATCATCATATTCTATTCCACCCATAGTGCTATATACATGGCTCACGCTCATGTATTGCGTGAAGGTTGAAAAAGTTTGAGATTACTAAAGTATGAAACAATTGCTTGGCTTGTCATCGGGGTTGTGCATAATGAGAGCATTCTTGTGTGACAAAAATAGAGCATGACTAAACTATATGATTTTGTAGGGATGAACTTTCTTTGGCCATGTTATTTTGAGAGGACATAATTGCTTAGTCAGTATACCTGAAGTATTATTATTTTTATGTCAATATTGAACTTTTATCTTGAATCTTTCGGATCTGAATATTCATACCACAATTAAGAAGAATTACATTGAAATTATGCCAAGTAGCATTCCACATCAAAATTCTGTTTTTATCATTTACCTGCTCGAGGACGAGCAGGAATTAAGCTTGGAGATGCTTGATACTTCTCCAACGTATCTATAATTTTTGATTGCTCTATGCTATACTATCTTCTGTTTTGGACATTATTGGGCTTTATTATTCACTTTTATATTATTTTTTGGACTAACCTATTAACCGGAGGCCCAGCCAGAATTGCTATTTTTTGCCTATTTCAGAGTTTCGCAGAAAAAGAAAAACAAACGGAGTCCAAACGGAATGAAACCTTCGGGAACGTGATTTTCGGAACGAACATGATCCAGAGGACTTGGACCCTACGTCAAGAAAGGTACCAGGAAGCCACGAGGTAGGGGGCGCGCCTACCCCCCTGGGTGCGCCCTCCACCCTTGTGGGCCCCACGTTGCTTCACCGACGTACTCCTTCCTCCTATATATACCTACGTATCCCCAAACGATCAGATACGGAGCCAAAAACCTAATTCCACCACCGCAACCTTCTGTACCCACGAGATCCCATCTTGGGGCCTGTTTCGGAGCTCCACCGGAGGGGGCATCGATCACGGAGGGCTTCTACATCAACACCATAGCCTCTCCGATGAAGTGTGAGTAGTTTACCTCAGACCTTCGGGTCCATAGTTATTAGCTAGATGGCTTCCTCTCTCTTTTTGGATCTCAATACAATGTCCTCTCCCTCTCTTGTGGAGATCTATTTGATGTAATCTTATTTTGTGGTGTGTTTGTTGAGACCGATGAATTGTAGGTTTATGATCAAGTTTATCTATGAACAATATTTGAATCTTCTGAATTCTTTTATGTATGATTGGTTATCTTTGCAAGTCTCTTCGAATTATCAGTTTGGTTTGGCCTACTAGATTGATCTTTCTTGCAATGGGAGAAGTGCTTAGCTTTGGGTTCAATCTTGCGGTGTACTTTCCCAGTGACAGTAGGGGCAGCAAGGCACGTATTGTATTGTTGCCATCGAGGATAACAAGATGGGGTTTTTATCATATTGCATGAATTTATCCCTCTACATCATGGCATCTTGCTTAAAGCGTTACTCTGTTTTTATGAACTTAATACTCTAGATGCATGCTGGATAGCGGTCGATGTGTGGAGTAATAGTAGTAGATGCAGGCAGGAGTTGGTCTACTTGTCTCACGTGATGCCTATGTACATGATCATACCTAGATATTCTCATAACTATGCTCAATTATGGCAATTGCTCAACAGTAATTTGTTGACCCACCGTAAAATACTTATGCTCTTGAGAGAAGCCACTAGTGAAACATATGGCCCCCGGGTCTATTTTCCATCATATTAATCTTCCAACACTTAGTTATTTCCGTTGCTCCTATTTTACTTTGCATCTTTATCATAAAAATACCAAAAATATTATCCTATGAGTTAAATGCACTGGAGGTCCTAAAAGTTTCGCCGTTGTGTCACTTTAGTCCTATTTCTTTGAAAATGCACCTTTAGGTAACAATTCTTTCATAAGTGATTCACTTGAGGTCTTTTTATTCACTAGCGCTCGCTGACATTCCCTCGTGGTGCGTTGACCCATGCCACGTCGACACAGGGGCTGCGGAGGCTGCTCTTTTTTTTACAAAAAACCCCTTAGAAACACTCTTCTTCACATTCCCCGGTCCCTTGCTCTATTTCTTCCCCAAATCCCTCTCTGTCTCTCCCGTTCCCTAACCCTAGCCATGGCCAGCACTTCAAGCTCCTCGGTGGGGAAGTAGTTGAAGAGGAGGAGCATGGTAGCGCCGTCGTGAGCACCGCCGCCGCAGCCAGTGCAAGCTCCAACTTTGTCTGGTATGTTGCTGCTCGTGGCTTGTCCTTGCTGCCATGTCCGTGACACCATTGTGCTCCGTTCGAAATCTACTGCCAACCCTGGACGGGTGTTCTACAAGTGCCACATCCATAAGAATACTCAATTTTTCCATCAATATAAGACTTGTTTGACCCAAATCCACAAAACAGCCCACCATAATTGATTTCAATAGAAAACACTTCTTCATTTGGTCCTATCATTACAATGGAAACAATTTGTCAAATTTCAATTGATGTCTTGCAGCGAAAAAATTACAAAAGAAGTGGTCTTTTGGAATTTAGAACTGAAACTCTAACCCTAACCTCAAATCAGAGCATGCGGTTTCGGAATCCTAAATGTGACAGTGCAAATCGAAGTAAATCTATGACTATGGCACAGTCCTTGCAGATTAGAGGCACTACAGGAGCAGAGGAACGACAAGATTAGGGTTCTTAACGTAAGATGGAGGAGGATCGCCCACTGGCCATCGCAGAGGGGGCATCTTGACGGGCACTCGCTCACATTGCCCTCAAGATCACCTCCGGTCATCGCCGCACGGAGGAAATCGCCACCGCGTGCAGGAAATCATCGCCGGCGCCGATCGCCTCCAGTATCGCCAGAGTAGCCCCGAAAGAGGAGATGGGATTCCACTGAGAGGGGAATAGATCAGGAGGGGCTTATTGTAAAATTTCTTGGCTAGCGGATGGGCCCTGTGTCGACGTGGCGTGGGTCAACGCGCCACGAGGGCAGGTCAGCGAGCGCTAGTGAAGAAAACGACCACGGGTGAACCACTTAGGAAAGAATTGGGACCTAAAGGTGCATTTTCAAAGAAATAGGACTAAAGTGACACAACGACGAAACTTTTAGGACATCCAGTGCATTTAACTCTTATCCTATCATATCTATTAGATCCCACTCTCGTAAGTGACCGTGTAGGGATTGTCAACCCCTTATCGTGTTGGTTGTGAGGATTTATTTGTTTGTGTAGGTGCGAGGGACTCGCGCGTAGCCTCCTACTGGATTGATAACTTGGTTCTCAAAAACTGAGGGAAATACTTACGCTACTTTACTGCATCACCCTTTGCTCTTCAAGAGAAAACCAACGCAGTGCTCAAGAGGTAGCATCCCCCTGCTGCTTTACAGGTCGACGCGGCTGCTCCTTCCCCGTATGGCTCGTCTCCATGACTGGCGCATCCCCGCCCGCGCGTAGGTTGTGCCGCTCCCGTTCCCCGCTTGAGCGCCTCCCTGCCACGCCGCTCCCCGCTTGAGCGGGCCCTGCCGCGCCGCTTCAGTCCCTCCTGCCGCGCCGCTCCACTCCGGGTCCTGCCGCGCCGCTCCACTCCTAGATCGGGTGCTCCTCCGCTAGATCCCGCTGAGGTCGGGGTGCTTCTCCAGCCCTCTTCTTCTCGCGCCGGGCCGTGTCCTTCTCTGGCTGGCCGCCGCATCGAGCTAGCTGCGGTCAATCCGACCCCGCATCGAGTGCGTTTCTGCCTCACGCCAGCTCTGCTCGATCCAACTCATATCTTCCTTCGTTGACTCAAAAAAAAACAAAGGCAGCAGAGAGACTTCCTCATGTCCTCTTCGGGCTACATCGCGGTCCCTCGGTGCTCGGTGATCTCCGATGGCACCAACTATGTTGCGTTTGTGGGCTTCATGTGCATTCATATGCGTGGCCTTCTTCTGTGGGGTGTTCTTTCTGGCGAGGTCCCCTGTCCGCCATGCCCTGTTGTGCCAGTGGCCCCAATCCCACCGGTGCCGCCGGTCCTTGCTGCTGATGCTTCTCAAGCTGACCGGGATGGAGCCAAGGCTCTCGATGATGTTGCCATCGAGGCTTATGGCCAGCGGGTATCAGCTTATTCAGATGCTCTCTATGTGTACCGCGATGGTCTGTCTACTTACACTCAATGGTGCAATGATGATGCTCGTGCTACTATTGTTCTCACTGCGAGTGCCCTCCCTCAGTTTGCTTCGGAGTCCATGGGACTTGGCACAGTTGCAGCGATGTGGTCTTATCTCTGTCAGCGCTATCAGCCCTCTGGTGATTCTCTCTACCTATCTGTGGTGCGTCAGGAGCATGCACTCCAGCAAGGTGATTCCTCTGTTGATGAGTTCTATTCACAGTGCTCTGCCATCTGGCGTCAGCTTGACTCTCTTCGGACAGTTGTTTGTGGGACTTGCCGCTACTGTCAGACTACGTGGTTCGATTTGGAGTTTCGGCGGGTTCATGAGTTCTTATCTCGTCTTCGCTCTGAGTTCGAGCCTCGACGTGCCCACCTGCTTGCTCGTGGTCATGTTCCTATCTCAGAGGTGCTTGCTGAACTTCGTGCTAAGGATACCCGCTTTTGCTCTGCTGGGTTACTTGTGATTCCATCAGTGTTGGCCGCATGAGATCCTGTGTCATCTGCTCGTCTCACCGCGCTCTTCAGGGGGGTGAGTCGCCCTCCTTATGTTGAGAAGGGTACGTCGCGCCGTGACACCTTATGTGGTTACTGCTCCCGGTCAGGTCACCCAGAGTCTGATTGTCACCAGAAGAAGCGAGACCAGAGGCGCTCCTCTTCCAGTGGGACTCCAGGGTCTTCCTCCACTCCGTCACTCACTGACCAGGACATTGTACGCCTCAAGCGTCCACTTTCTTCCTAAGGCTCCTCGTCGACTGGTTCCGCTACTGCTGTGACTGCATCCACTTCTCCACCACCGCAGGCATCTACATAGTCAGGTACATCTTCGTGGGTTCTGGATTCTGGAGCCTCCTTTCATATGTCTTCTTATTTTCTCGTGTTGTCTTCTCTCCGACCTCTTGATTTGTCGGTTAATGTTCTTACCGCTGATGGCACACCTCTTCCTGTTGCTAGTCGCGGTATTCTTTCCACTCCTTCTTTTTCTATTCCTAGTGTTTCACATGTTCCTTGCCTTACCATGAATCTTTTTTCCGCTGCCCGACTTACTAATTCCGGTTGTCGTGTCATTCTTGATACCGACTGTTGCTCCATTCAGGATCGTCGCACCAAGGCTTTGGTTGGTGTTGGCCCCGGCGCCGTGAGTCAGAGGGCCTTTGGGAGGTTGACTGGCTTTTTGTTCCTTCCGCTGCCACCACTTCTGCCAGCTCTCATGCTCTGACTGCCTCTTCGTCTGCGTCCTTCCAGCAGTGGCATCATCGCCTTGGTCACATCTGTGGCTCCAGCTTGTCTTGTTTAGTTCTTCAGGGCCTCTTAGGGTCTGTATCTGGAGATGTTTCTTTACATTGTAATGGTTGCAGACTTGGAAAACAGACCCAGTTACCTTATCCTATCAGTGAGTCGGTATCTCAGCGTCCATTTGACTTATTTCATTCCGATGTCTGGGGTCCTGCTCCCTTTGATTCGAAAGGTGGCCATCGCTACTATGTTTTGTTTATTGATGATTTCTCTCGCTACACTTGGCTCTACTTCATGAAATCTCGTAGCGAGGTTCTCTCTATATATAAACGTTTTGCTGACATGGTTCACACCCTCCACGCCTATTCGCACCTTTCGTGCTGACTCCTCTAGAGAGTTTATCTCCCAGCTGTTGCGTGGTTTTCTCGCGGAACAGGGTACTCTGGCCCAGTTCACTTGTCCTGGTGCTCATGCTCAGAATGGTGTTGCGGAACGAAAGCATCGTCATTTGCTTGAGACGGCTCGTGCGCTGATGATTGCCGCTTCCCTTCCCCTACACTTTTGGGTTGAGGATGTTTCTGCATCCACCTACCTCATCAACATTCAGCCATCGACTGCCCTGCAGGATGGTATTCCTATGGAGTGTCTCATTGGTCGTTCTCCTGACTACTCAGCCCTTCGTATGTTTGGATGTGTGTGTTATGTCCTTCTTGCCCCGCGGGAACGCACCAAACTGACTGCTCAGTCGGTTGAGTGTGTTTTCCTTGGCTACAGTGACGAGTACAAGGGCTATCGCTGTTGGGATCTTGTTGGTCGTCTCTTGCGCATCTCGCGTGATGTAACCTTTGACGAGTCTCGCTCTTACTACCCACGTCCTTCTTCCTCGAGCTTCTTTGTGGATGATATCTCTTTTCTCCTTCTCTCCGATACACCTTGCTATGTGCCTCATATTCCACCTCTTCCTCCTGCCCCTCTCATTCCTTCTCATTCACCACTGACACCATCTTCCCCATCCTCCTCCTCCACCTCTCCACCACCATCTCCCGTCCGTCGCCCTCTCTCACCGTTTCCTCTCCACTATACTCGTCTCCCTCGTTGTGAGGATGCTTCTCTTGACACGCCTTCCACCTCTGGTGCACCTCCCCTCACTCCTCCCCCGGTTCATAACCTCCGTACTCGGCCTCGCCCCCAGCCTGATCGCTACTCCTGATCGGTACGGTCTCTCTGTTATTGCTGAGCCCACTTCGTATCGGACTGCCATGACTCAGCTTGAATGGCAGCTTGCGATGGCCGAAGAGCTTGCTGCCCTTGAGCGCTCTGGCACATGGGATCTGGCTTCCCTCCCTTCCGGTGTTCGTCCCATCACCTGCAAGTGGGTCTACAAGATTAAGACTCGCTCTGATGGTTCTCTTGAGCGCTACAAAGCGCGTCTTGTGGCCCGTGGTTTTCAGCAGGAGCAGGGACGCGATTATGATGAGACATTCGCTCCTGTGGCCCACATGACCACTGTCCGCACTCTTCTTGCTGTGGCTGCTGTTCGTCATTGGTCTATCTCCCAACTTGATATTCAGAATGACTTTCTCAATGACGAGTTGCGTGAGGAGGTTTATATGCAGCCACCACCGGGGTACTATGCTCCTGATGATATGGTCTGTAGACTTCGCCGCTCCCTCTATGGTCTTAAACAGGCCCCTCGCGCCTGGTTCGAGCGCTTCGCCTTTGTCATGACTGTCGTTGGTTTCTTGCCCAGTGATCATGATCCTGCATTGTTTGTTCAAACGTCTCCTCGTGGTCGGACTGTTCTCCTTCTCTATGTTGATGACATGATCATCACTTGTGACGACTCTGACTACATTGCTTTTGTTAAGGCTCGCCTTCGTGACCAGTTCCTCATGACCGATCTTGGTCCACTTCGCTATTTTCTTGGGATTGAGATCTCCTTGACCTCTGATGGCTTCTACATCTCACAAGAAAAATATATTCAGGATCTTCTTGCTCGCGCTGCTCTCGGTGATGAGCGCACAGTTGTGACTCCTATGGAGCTCAACGTTCAGCTTCGTGCCTCTGATGGTGAACCTCTTTCTAATCTCACTCGCTGTCGTCACCTTGTTGGCAGCCTTGTATATCTTGCTGTTACGCGTCCTAACATCTCCTATCCTGTCCGCATCCTGAGTTAGTTTGTTTCAGCCCCCACCTCTGTCCACTATAATCATCTCCTCCGTGTTCTACTGTATCTTCGTGGGACGATCTCTTGGCGCCTTTTCTTTCCCCGCTCCAGCTCTCTTCAGCTCCAGGCCTACTCTGATGCTACCTGGGCTAGTGATCCCTCTAATCTACGCTTGATGCCTGCTTATTGTGTCTTTCTTGGTGGCTCTCTTATTGCCTGGAAGACAAAGAAACAGACTGCAGTTTCTCGCTCGAGTACAGAGGCTGAGTTGCGAGCCATGGCTATGTTGACGGCTGAGGTGATCTTGTTACAGTGGTTACTTGAGGATTTTGGTGTGTCTGCTACTACCTCGACTCCCTTACTGTCAGACAGTACCGGTGCTATCAGTATTGCGCATGACCGAGTGAAGCATGAGCTCACCAAGCACATCGGTGTGGATGCCCATTTTGTGTGTGCTGCTGTGCAGGATCAGACTCTCGCTCTTCACTATGTGCCCTCTGAGTTACAGTTGGCTGACTTCTTCACGAAGGCACAGACTCAAGCGCAGCATGGCTTTTTTCTCTCCAAACTCAGTGTTGTTAATCCACCATGAGTTTGAGGGGGGTGTTAGATGTGTATAGTCTCTTTTCGGTATATCCCCATTGTATAAGGGGTTTCATGCACTTTACCACACATGTAAATGTAATGGCCTTTGGCCTTCGGTAAAGATCGGTTGCTCATTATCTAACAATTAAAACCCTTAAAACTATTACCAACATCATATCGATGAATGCCTTAATTAATTACTATAGTGGTAAACTTAAGAACCGAATGTGCAATCCATCGTCCAGCTAGCAGGAGTATATATATGGTATGACGATGGAACTTGCATGCACGCTCGATGATGCATATATAATCAAGTTGCGACCCATGACGCCGTCATGTGCCCTATAATTTGGAAGCTGGGACGTGGGGCGTAACTAGTGAGATACCGTTGCCCGAGGACAGTAGTCTCGGCGACCTGTGGCGGCAGCAACCGGCCCTAGCAGCAAGGTTGAGAGAACCGTGTGCGGCGTAGGAGCAAGAGGTTAGCTTTTCTGCCTGCTTTATTGATCACGTGGGGGTGGCTATGTATATATAGCCAATTACAATTGAGGAAACAGACTTGGACTATTGTTGGAATTGGATCCTGTCGGCAGGGTAACCTTCTTCGGGACAAAACCTTTCCGACTTAGGAACCGAACTCCCACTCTAACTCTAGATGAACTCAGCAAGTTCTAGACTCGGACAAGAACTAGGGTGCAACATGGCCCCTACGCGTTTGGCCTCACATGACAGATGCACTGAATTATGTAGCTCAAGGGTAATAAGAAGAGACATCACCATGTGTCATCATAGGTGCCTCCTCGTTTACAATGCAAGGCACACCAAAGCTGCCGTCTCCTTGTGTTGTGGCAGGAAACTCTTGGCCGTCCTCGAGGAATTTCATTGCATCCTCCATGGAAGGTCGTTGTGCCTCTGCTGAGTGAGAACACTTGAGGCCAAGGACAACCACACGCTCCATCTCGGTACGGTCAAAGAAGCGTAACCTTTCATCCACAACACCATCCACATGAACTTGCTGCTCACTGCCACCGCGCATCTGCCAGACTTCCTCCCTTGATTTTTGTGTACGTGCAATCTTTAGTAGGACGATCCCGAAGCTGTATACGTCCGACTTACGGCTGAACTCCACAGCCCCGTCTTTCATGAGATGTGGATCCATGTATCCCACTGACCCCACGGCGGTTGTGACCACTGTCGCTCTGTTTTTGCTGGCGATCATGGATAGCCCGAAGTCCCCAAGCTTAGCGTTGAAATACTCATTCAAGAGTATGTTGCCAGGCTTGATATCTCTATGCAGGATGCATGGATTGCACTCGTGGTGGAGGTAATGAAGAGCTGACCCTATGCCCTTCACTATTTTGTACCTATTGCAAACATTAGCAAGCGAAATGTTCAGACATCAGTCATGTTTATCTTCTGGTTCCTGAATAATAAAATACCTATTTTTTATGTGCCATAGATTTTTTTTTCTTACTCACTCCAAGAATTACAAATTGGCAAGTCAATTTTTCATTCCATTATGATACCATTCAGAAAAATCCTTGACTTGAATCAACCATGGGGAAACACATGCAAAACCCTGCCTGATTATCACTGCATAGGGAAGACCTATAATCGTATCTTAACCATTGATCGACAGTATTACATTTTGGGAAATAATAACTCCGGTAATTCCTTCCTTTAAAAGAGACATCGTATAGAACCATGAGTAATAGTTCAACTAATAAATCATAGTAAATATTATGTACCTAGTCCCTATAGCAACACAAGCAGGAATATAAAATATTTAGTCTTTTGGAACATGGGTATGTGGTTAACAGAATGTTGCAGGCTTGGCGTCACCAATTATTGATGGTACATTTAATTTGAATAATACGGAAAAACAATATTATTTTGGAGTATTATATCAGCGGAAGTTCCATCATATTCAAAGTTCAATGAAAAACAAAGGGAACAAGGATGTAACAACCATGCATATAACTTAACATATACAGATTTCACCAATCAAAAGTTTTCCATTTCATAGAACGATAAGCATTGATGATGGTGTGTTTAAATATTATCAGCTGGATCCTTTTCAAGTACAAGGGATTCTAGTCCGTTTACTAATCTTAACTCCTAGGACATAACAAATCACCATGGCCCTCAAATCAAAAAGTATGAATGGATTACAATAGTTTAGAAGCACACCTTACCAAATCTGAATTTTTCAGTAGACATTTTGATAATCGCTACTGGATTTGAGCAGTTTGCAGAGTGCCCAGGACACTCGGCAAACGTCGAAAACCACACGGCAAAGGATTTATCAAGTGCTCCCGCTCGGCATAGAACAAGCCGACAAAGGGGTCTTTGTTGAGTGTTTTTCATTGGCAACAAAATACATTTCATGTAACAAAACCTTAGAAACTCCTTTTTTTCACTATTGTTTGGCATGGAAAGATGCACCTTTGTGCCAAGTATGGGCGCATTATTATGAACTATTCCATGTATATGGCCATGACCATGGTCATTTGGTTTGAAAGCCATAATGTTCATATATGATAGTCCATTTTATGATTTGTTTTTAGAAAATATGTCAAAATCCATGTTTATCATTTTTTTTTCTGAAAACTACAATACATAAGTTAACTTCATGTGGGATTGCATTTCTTTTTTTTTTTGAATTTTTCTTCATTTTATTTGTTTTTTTTGAAACGGGGTCTTAATCGTCGGCAAAACTATTCATAGCAAAGGTATGGCGCTTTCAACACCAGTCTTGACTATTGCATAGATCCTACTTACATACCATAAGAACACATTTGTGTGAGGTGTCTAATATGGGAAAATGATAAAAAATATGAATACTTCGAATCGGCATTTAATATGGTATACTTTGTGTGAGGTGTCATTTTACAAAGTATTATTTGCACTTGCTTCACAAAAAACCCATTTTTTATGCTTCGAAAAATTATATACTTTGTGTGAGGTGTCATTTTACAAAGTATTATTTGCACTTGCTTCACAAAAAACCCATTTTTGATGCTTCAAAAAATTATATATATATACTTTGTGTGAGGTGTCATTTTTGATGCTTCGAAAAATAACTATTCTAATCCCATGATCAGAATAGTGCTACTCTATCTTTATATATATATATATATATATATATATATATATATATATATATATTATATATATATATATATATATATATATAGTTATTTTGATCACGATCGTGCTATATAGGGCCGACGAAGATGCTGCTGAACTCCCGATAAACCAGCGAACAGGCGCGGCCCAAAAAAAACTACCCTGTCCCACCTCCCACCCCACGTCCTCCAGCTCTCGTTCCCACCCGCACCTCCCCGTGAATCACCGCCCGCCCCCACCTCCAACTGCAGCGCCGGCCACCTCCCCCAAACCCGACGCCAGGCTCCTCCCGTGGACCCTCCGCCGGCCACCTCCCGCGGACCCGCCGCTAGCCTCATCCTGGGGCACCGCCGCCACGAGCAAACAGCACGCCGCCCCACCACTGCCCCCGGCCACCGCGCCGCCCCGCCCCCAGAACCCGCCGTCGCAGCGCCCCACCCACTGAGCCGGCCGTCGCAGCGCCCCGCCCCCGCCCCAACTTTCGGCCGCGCGCACCACCCATCTGGCGGCGCCGCTGCAACCGCCGCCAACCAACCTCCCCTGGTCGGGATCTTGCGGCCGCGCGACAGCCACCAACCCGCGTCGCAACCGCCGGGATCCTGCCTCCGCGCGACCTTCCTCCACCTGCCGCCGCGACCTTCCTCCACTTGCGGTCGTGACCTGCAGCGGCCACGACCCTCCCCGCGGCGACGCCACCGTCCATCGCCCAGTGGTGCAGCACACAACTCACGGAGATCCCCATCGCCGCTGACCGTCCGGCGAACTTCCCTGCCACCTTGCGGTGGACCTCTCCTTGCTGGTAACCTGCTCCGACGACCTTTGCCGGCCTACTTCAACCCCGCTCGTGGGCAGTCCGCGCGGGCAGCCATCTCTCATCGATTTGTCTCATAGTCATCCAGCACAGCACTTGTGTTTCAAGGCTGGCCACCTATTCCATGTTGAGTATGCAGTGATGTATCCTGCATGAAGTTGTAGCAGGTTGACGTTGTTTCCTCTCTAGGAAGACATGGCACTGTTCGTGTGTGCTGTACTGCATACGAGCATATCTAGCTCTATTTTTTGCAAGTGTGTAATGTGTTAGTTGATGTGTTTCGTTGATTTAGTCAACTATGTTTGCAAAATTTCTTTTTTCATAACTTGGTATGCATCAGTTTTAGAGATATGTGTTCAAGTGTACAACAATTTCCGCCTACAGAGGATAAATGCTTGGCGTGAGAAACACAATTGTTGTTGGTGATCCACCAAGATATGTGTGCGTGTGTGATTATGCATCATTTTTTCTTTAGTTCACATGGGGATCACATGAGAAGTCCAACTATTAAAAAGAACAGAGTTCAGATATAGTAAAAATGTGAAGGAACAGAGTTCAGAGTAAATACGAGCATATGAAGCTATGTTTTCTTTGTTACTAGTACTATTCACTGTTCAATATTTCAATGTGAAGGAATTGTCACTGCAAGTATTTGATATACGTGCTAGTGTGGCTGTTTTGCTAGTCTAGAAACTAGTTGAGGAAAGTTGACGTAGTCTTGTTGTCTAGAGATGGCCAAGACTTGGGCTTGGTTCACGGCCTAGTTTCGCTTCGCAAGCAACTCTGCTCCCGCTTCACACGTAATCTCTACAACAGTTGCTACTCTGAACATACACGTACAGCTCATGTAAATAAATGAGAAGTCCAACTATTAAAAAGAACAGAGTTCGGATATAACAAAATGAGTAAAATTAGTGTAAACTAAAAAATGAGAAAAATGTGATGAATCAAAAATTTAAAAACTCAGATTTTTGTCGTTCCTAAAGAGTAAAATGAAGAAGTTCAAATTAAAATAAAAAGAGCAACTAAAAAAGTTTAAAAATAGAAATTTCTTGTTTATTAATAAATTAGAAGTTCAAACTAAAATAACAAAGTGGTTTGATGTTTATTAAAAAATCTAGGATTTTACCTTTTTAAGAAACGCAAACATCTGTTATTATTAAAGTATCAACCACGAAGTTCAAAAAATTGGATAAAAAGTCAGATTTGAAGTATATATAAAAATCAAAAAGAATTCTTTACTAAAAAATAAAAATGTGAAGTTCAATTTGAAATAACATAGAAGTTTGAACAATGTAAAAAACTCAGATTTGTTGCAAGAAGTTCACGTGCACCCCCGTGCATGGTTCCGAATTTATATTGTGGGATGTCCGACCTCCAATTACATGTTTTAAAAATGACAAAAAATGACGTCGGACCTCCAATTGTGTGTAATTCGACATATACACAAAAATGTGATAGAAGTTCGTAGTGAAAACAGTGAGAAGTTCAAGTACTGCAAGGAATGCATTTCAGGTGAGAATAGAAGTATAGAAAAATAAAAGCTTAAAAAGTTTGTTGCCAGAAGTTCAAGTGCTCTGTCCGGGGAATTTCAAAAATTCTTGCGAGAGAGGTTCACCTTGTATTTCCATGTTCGATTTTTTCCATATAAAAATTGAATACAATTCTTTACTCAAAATATGAAAAGGTGAAGTTCAAATTGAAATAACAGAGAAGTTCGGAGTTTATTAAAACATAGGATTTACCTGTTAAAAAAATAAAAAACACAAGCTATTTTTTGCACTTTTAGAAACAACTCATATACGAAAAAATGGTAGCTAGAAGTTCAAGTGCTCGGCGAGGAAAAGTTTAAAAAATTCTTGTGAGAGAGCTTCACCGTGTATTTAGATGTCGAAAATACAAAAAAATATATGTTGTTTTTTGTGTTTTAAAATAATTCTCTCAAACCAGAGAGAAGTTCAGAGTGATAACGATCGGAAGTTCACGTACTACATGGTGTGTATTTCATATAATAAAAATACAATAAAGTGAAACTGAGTGAAGTTCAACCAGAAATGACCCAGAAGTTCAACTACTTCACGCGGTGCAAAAAACAGCACGTCAAAAAACAGAGTAAAGTTCAAACAAACATGCCCCAAAAGTTCAACTACTTCATATAGTGCATTTTCGTTCGCGATGAACGCATAAATCATGATCTCGCCATTTTTTAATTTACCTCAAAACGACAGGAATATCATTTGTGTAAGTTCAAGTCCTCGGTCGGAGAAAGTTAAAAAAATTATTATGAGAGACGTTTGTGCAAAAGGAATATTATTTGTGTAACACTAACGAATGGATGAGAAAATTACAAACAAAAATACGTCACAGAAGTTCAACGTGAAAACAGCAGGAAGTTCAACTACTACGCTGAATGAATTTTAGATGAAAAACTTTTAAAATCGTTGCGAATATGAAAAGATGATCAACACGGGAAACTTGCGTGCTTACAGCAGCTTTCCATCGGTATATCACCTGCTCAATTCCGGTGAATGGATGGAGAGTTACGAGCAGTGGATGGAGACCTACGAGCAAAAAAATCACGTTAAAAACAGAGTGAAGTTCAGGTACGCGCGCCGAGAAGTTCAGGTTGTTCACACGGTGCATTTTCGAAGAATCTGTTTCGCGATAAAGGCAGAACGCATGATCTCTCTGTTTTTGAAATTACTTGAAAACGGCTAGAAATCAGAGAAAACCATCAACATGAAAAAGTTTCGCATTTTTCGTAGCTTTTCAGTGTTATATTATTTGCCCATTCCGATAAAGTTTGTAGAAATTATGGTAAAAATACGTTTTTAGCCATTTGCAAAACTGACATAACCGTAATTAATTAGGAGAAACAATATATACAAAAAAGTTTCGCATTTCTTCAAGCTTTCCAACGCCATATTATTTGCTGCATTTGGACATACAGTTAAAAAATTAGCTCGAAAATACGAACTCGGTGGAACTTGTACCGTTTTCTAAATTACTTTTAAACCGTTCAAAATTAGAAAAACTTTTAACATGAAAAATTAGCGCATTTTCATAAGCTTTCCAACGCCATATTATTTGCCTCAATTAGATTAGCCGTTTAAAAATGACATCGAAAATACGAACTCGGGTGTTCCGTTTGCGAAATTCTACGATTTTCCGAATTACTCTTTAACCGTAGGGAATTAGAGAAATCTTTCAACATGTGGAAGGAGCGGTTTTGCAGCAGCTTTCCAACGCCATATTATTTGCCTCATTCCGATAAACGGTTTAAAAATGTGATCAAAAATATGATTCACGTTTTTTGTACGAAGAAAAAACGAGTTTCAAAACTGCTCTTAAACCACTTACATTTTGCCAAAATTTTAATTTGGGTCATGATACTGGTGTGCATAACTTTCCAACGGTATATAGCGAGCCCCATTTGGACATCTTTTAGCTGAAGTTCAACCTAGCACACGGGGAAGGTCAGGCGCGTTACTCGGGAAGTTCATGTTGTGGTCAGAATATTATTCTGATCCCGTGATCAGAATAGTGTTTATGTATATATATATATATATATATATATATATATATATATATATATATATATATATATATATATATATATATATATAGGTGCGCTAAAGTGAGCCTGAGCGCAATGCGCTTATTCTACGCTCTGGCCTAACAATGCGTGGCTAGTGCCTTGGCCTCCAATTTTTCTTCCACCTACTAGTAATCAGCCATGTTGGATATAGTAACTGAATTAATTCGGTTACTGGCTGCAGCAATGGTTCACCGCTCTGCCACAATTTTTTTATTATATGCGTCCTCCTGATTACATATAGTAATCATCCATGGAAAATGTAGTAAAATATTAACTTGATTACCGTGTGCTTGTGATGGTTCATCACCTCAGCATAGTTTTGCTTTATTACTTGTCTGCGCCAATCACACATGGTAATCAACCATGTAAAGTATAGTAACATAATTTATTGGGTTACTGGTTGCACAAAAGCTACCATTTTATGTCAGAGAATTAAGGAGTGGTGTGTGGCATCTCGTAATAGATCTCGTAATAGATCTAGTCCGTTACCATATGTGCCAGTTCTTTTACCATGCATAATGGTACAAGATGTTGGGTGTAGTGCGGTTGCATGCAATCTCGTAAAGCTATTTGTTCCATTACCATATTTCTAACCTTTTTACTGTCATTAGCAAATAGAAACCCGCGGGGCGGAGGTCGGCGGTGGGAGTGGTAACTGAATTAAATCCATTTCTACAAGCGATATTACCATCAATTGCCGAAGCGTGTGGAGGTGGGGTTGATTAGTGTGACCCGAGCGTACGATTACCAGTTTTGCATTATAACTCGTAACTAGATAACCATAATGATCAATTTTATTACTGTGTGCATTGGCTGGGTCGATCAAATCTTGGACAATAGTAAAGGATATAACACCTTTACTAGAAAGTAAAAAGGGCATTACGATCAAACCTGTAGCACTAGTAGTACATAGTAAATGGCATACTCCCTCCCTCCTTTAAAGAGTGTACTTTCAACTTTGTTGGGTAGTCAAACTATCTCAAAGTTTGACTGGGTTTGTGCAAAAAAATATCAATATTTATGAAACCAAATAGGTATATGATGAAAATATATTTTATCATGAATCTAATGCTACTAATTTAATGGCGTAAATATTGATGTATTATTGTTGAAATATGGTCAAACATAAAAAAGTTTGACTTTCCAACAAAGGTGGAAGTACCCTCTTTAAAGGACGGAGGGAGTAGCACTTTACTACAAATGGGAGTAAGCATTACCGTCAAAATGGCACATAGTAAATGGCATAGCACTTTTACTACGGATAGTAGTAAGCATTACCATCAAATTAGGAAAGTGGTGGATGGTGTGCGTGGGTTGGCTGGCTTGGCAGGTTGCGTGATTAAGCCGGAGCGTAGAATAAACCATTATGCGCGCACGCGCAGTTTATATATATAACTCATCTTGGCACTATTGTTTGGCATCAAAATATGCACCTTTGTGCCAAATATGGGCACATTTTCATGAACAATGCCATGGATATGTGCATGACATGGGCATTTGGCTTGAAAGTCATGAATGTTCATACATGGTAGTCCATTTTTTGAAAGTTTTTTATGTCAAAATCCATTTATATCATTTTTCCTAACCACTAAGTACACATAAAACAACTCCATGTGAAAGTATAGCATTATATTTTTTTTCTTCATTTTTTTCATAATGGGGGTCAGTATCATCGGTGAAACTATTCATTGCAAGGGCCTAGATCTTTCAACACCATGTTTTTGTATCGCATAGAATCCTAGTTAGACACAGAAAAATGATTTTTTTGGAAAAATTGGACTACACTAGAACATACTTTTAGTTCAAATTTGAATTACTTTCGGAATATTGGCCAAAACTCATTTAAATGGGCGAAAATAGATAGAAAGCGAGAAAATTCTTAATAGTTGTGAATTGTCCATCTAATATAGTCTACTTTGTGTGAAAATTGGAGAGGCAGCATTTTTTGGAACTTAGAAAATATAAAAATATTTTTTGTAACAAAAAGTTAGAAACTTGTTTTGGCAATATTGTTTCAGATGGAAAGCTGCCCTCTATACAAAAAATGTGGCCACATTATCATGATCGATGCCATGGATATGGAATTAAACAAAATTGCCGAGAGCCAAACCGGGAGCACTCAACAGAGCTAACTGATCGCCTCCTTCCCGTCAACCACGATGGGCGGAACATGTGTCCCCCACCTTTGTTGAGTGTATTTCTTTTTATTTTACCTTTTTACTATTGTTTGTCAGAAAACACTTGGCAAAGATCTCCTTTGTTGAGTGCCATTTAAAAAGCACTCGACAAATGAGTTTTTCTGTAGTGAATGTGAAATATTCGATAATAACATTCCATGTATCAATATGACAGTATGTAACACCATCAATGTAACTGAGCACTAGAGACATGAAAGAATTAGTTTCTCTAGTGAACAAAGTAATCAAGACTTTTTATGAATCAACATAGCAAGAGGAAGCTTAACAATATAGTTTTTTCATATCTTAGATGGTGAGACGTACTATAGAAGATTAAGCTAGTACCGCATGTGGTGTTCATGCGGGGCAATGCTGGAGCTGAGATCATTTTCATTCAACGTAAAAATTTCTCTTTCTGTTATAACTCTTTAGCTACTTTTATCTCATCCCTTAATATCTCCACAATTCAATTTTTTGGGGGAAATTCAAAATATCTAAAGGTTTTACTAAGTTTACACAAAAATATACCAATATCCATGGAATCGAGTAGATTTATTATAAAAATAAATTTTATGATAAATGTAATACACTAATTTGGTGCCATAAATGTTAGTGTTTTCATATGATCTATGTGAAACTTACGATAGTTTGACTTTCAATTAAAGCTGGTTTGAGATGAATGGAGGAGAAGCTAAGGTTTGCATAATAATTTTGTTTCAAAAAATTATACATGTTAAGAGCGAGAGATAAAAGCTTAATAGTGTTCCTTATGGTGTTTGACTTATGCACTTCCTCTCCCACCACCCTTGGCACTAACTAATTCAATATTTTGACCAGGTTTTCGGGAAAATGCATGTACCAGAATGTAAAAGACAGAATCAGTTCCATTAGATAAATCATAAAAAATCATTAAAATTCAGTTTTGTTGCTCCAAATACATACCTTTTGTCCCATGATAGAACTTGGTCGTTGTTGTGCAGGTGGTGTTCAAGGTCGCCATTAGATATGAACTCAAAGACGAGGAAGAGTTCAACCTTGATAACCCTTTTCCACCAAGTCTTGCCATCGATCACTCTGACTTTGCCGCACCATCCTTTGAGGTCAACTAGATTCTCGTGCCTCGTGTTACCAACTGTCTGGAGCTCGCGATGGAATTCCTCAAGCTTTCCCTCTGCTTTAATTCTCTTCACGGCCACTTCCTGGCCCTTGAACGTCGCCTTATATACTGCTCCGAACATACCCTCTCCAAGAAGAGCATCTCTGGAGAATCTGTTCGTGGCGCAAGCTAGATCACTATAACTGAATTCCATAAAGCCATTCGCCCCTGACGAGAGGGAATTGCGTGCGCTTCTCCAGTAACACCATGTTGTAACGAGATACACAAGAACGCTTAGAACGGGTACAACTACTTTTACAATGTTAATTACTTTTGATGTCGTAACCCCAGGATCCCCTGAAAGAAATTAAGGAAGTATATTACTAAATAAAAGGTGCTCAGTTCAAGGTAAAAAAAGTTCTAGCAATTCCAATCGAAAATTTTACGTGAGTATTAAGTAGTACTACTGTATACACTCATAGTATGTATTAATTGCAATTTCTTTATTTTCCTTTACTACAAAGATGTTTCAGTTCGCTAGGTTGTGTCTTGCCTACCCATGCATTCAACATTTAGTTTATAAGCTTGTCCTATTTTCGAATCTCTGGATCTATGTTTATTTTCAATAGCCCGAAGCAGTTCCTAACTTGCTACACCTGCCTCATCACTGGGTGTCTGGGTATCCACCGCAAGTCTTTCCACTTATGAACCTCGCTGTTAACGTTAAGGCTATGCCATCATAAGTTGCTACTACATGCAAGGATCTTATTGAAGTCCAGAAATAGGAAAGTATAGATCAAAACGCCGACTCGACAAAATTTGGTGCTATCAAAGTGTCCACTAAGTTCACGGGCTCAAGATGAGCGGACTCGAACAGCTGACATCCGTCATAGAGTAAACCACCCCCTATCATGCCTCGCCAACGGGTTCTACCATAGAGTCCAATGATAGACAATAACTATGCCTTGCTGAACACGTCTTAATACTACGACTTCAGTTGTACTTTCTCTCCAAAGTGAAACTCCTCTCAAAATCTCAAGACAAAAGAGCTTAATTGGAATCCCATTCTAAGGATTCATGTGGTTCCGCAGAATCCAACAACACGAGAACCAAGAATGGTGAGATCTTCCAAGTGAGTTTGATTTAATGGTTTTAGTGTTTGTTCCTTCATTTGATCGGGTTATCAGCTTTGTTCTCCTATGAGATTGTGCAAATTTTGTATGTTAAATAATATACAACATCAACATGTTTCTTCCTTAACTGCACTGACATGATAGCAGTTTGCCTATGATACCGTTGTAAGATGCAACCATTGGCACGTGCAAATTTATTACATAGATTTTGGACCACTTTTCTTTTAAGATATGGGGTACAAGAATCAAGTGCGAGGCAATTTTTATCAAAACATTCTTTGCTCTGTAACCATTAGACAACTTCTTCAACCTAGTTTCTCAAAAAAAAAACTTCTTCAACCTCTCACTTCTATTAACCTTGGTGGCCACTAAGGGAGCTTTCCTCTTCTTTTTTCACATAAATGATAGGAATTGTGGAGTGAAAACCAATCTCCGTAACATTTTTTTTTGGAGGCTTCTGGAGTTCAAAACCCTTGGGTTGCATCTACGTAGGTAATACTAAGAGAACATACATGTGGAACTTTAACATGGTAAGCATGAGGGAGATGGAACACCTGTTAACAACAGATGATTCTTCCCCAATATCCTTAAGAATGTTCCATACTTTGGAAACAAGGAGAGTTTTTGTCCAGTTAAAATCTAAATGAGGAGGGAAACTAGCAAGCAATCTAAACCTGTTGATTCTCCTTTCTGGATAGGACTCGTGAGAGTCAAAGAGGAGTTCTTTAGTAAGATGGGGTTTTACTATTAGAAACGGTACTAGTACTGATTTTTGGGAAGATACGTGGTAAGGACGCAACAAATAAATGTTTCGGTTTCGACTGTTTTATCCGTAGTGACGTTGAATACTCAATTTCGTCGATGCCAAACAAACCTCACCAGTTAAACAGAACTTAACTGGTGATAAATGAACTGCTTGGTTACACTTAGTTAGTGGTTGACGATGATTCATCTTTCTGATGACCATTATAGGTTTGTTTGGAATCTGATAGCCTTAGGAACCTTTACTGTGAAACCTATGTGTGTGGACCTTATGAATGGCCATACTAGATTTTTACGTAAATACATGTGGAAACTAAAAGTATCATTGATGACTAAGATTTCATGTGGTTCTTACATGGGATGGTTTTGGTAAGAAAAATTGTAATGTGTCTGGAAAGTGTTGCTTTTGCGACTATGATGTATATATTGAGCATTTGCTCCTTGCATGTCCTTTTTCCTCATCTTGTTTGGAGGATAGTTCATACAAAATATAATTTACCTCCACCAACAAATATCACAAATATGTTTGGGAATTGGTGACATGGGGTTAGCAAAAACATAAATCTCAATTTCGTGTTGGACAGAATGACATTATTTTTAACAAGACTATGTACTGCATCCGTTTATGGTCCTATCTCATTCTTGTGGAGCAGCTGGAGCCTTTGGATATTTTTTGGAGATGTCTGGAGACGGTCGCACAAGATATCTTCAACCAGGGTGGATGGTGGTCCATTAATAGAATAGATGATACATAGGCACTTTATGTTTGTTCTATTCTGGCAGGTGATTTCTTTATCCACTTTATATGATCCATGAAGTATAATACTCTTGAGTTTATGTTGCAATAAAATGACCATGTGCATCGCTTTGATACAGAGCCCAGGATATGCCCCCTTTAAAAAATGCTTCAAGCGAGGCGGGGCACAACCACGGTTTTGGTTACCGGATGATATTTTTACTTGGGGGTAGTAGGGTGGAGGGTTGGTATTTATGATTACCACGGTTACCGGGAAATTACCGCCCAAAATATTCAAATGAAATTGGAATTCATTTTTTCAGAAACCTTAAATTAGCTTTAAAAATCCGACAGGGCATAACATTGGTGGTAACGCAGCGGTATGGCCCCTCTGTTCATCTACCCTCCTAATTATCTGGTTTTGTGTTCGAGACTTGGTGACCGGGGTGCTTAGGAAACATGATTACTGGAAGTAACCAGATTACATCCGAGTAACCCAAATCCTGGGCCCGGCACAACGCAAAAGCACACATGTGTACATCACCTTTGGGCAATTTCCTATCGATATTCAAACACTTGATGTATTAGTGGATGGTAGACTCTTAGATGGAGAGATTGGTTGGCTATATCATACGTTTTGGCATTCTGAAACTTTCATATTTTTGTGTTTGTTTTGCTATAAAATATCATCACAACATGAACCAGCAACCAGAAGACATGTTGTTATCCAAAGACGCGAGTTACGTCAAAGCTCGAAGAGTCTTGCATTGACAATCAATGTTGATTTGTTTTAAAACGTCCTAAATCTGGCCTCAAATGGAAAAGAGTGCTCAATATGAACTTTCTGCTCCTCATAGAGACGAACAATTTCGCTGTCTAGATCATTTCAACCAGAGATCATATGCGGCCTCTGAGCCAAACAAGGATTAGTGCAGAAGATGCAGTAGAGTTTTGAGGACTAATAGTATCTCCTCTGATTATATTAGTGGAAGAGATCTCACTATTTGGAGCGAGTTTCGGAGTAAGTTGGCATACCTCCACCCTGCAATCTTCTTTTCCTATGTGCTGAGTTATAATGTACCCTGGACCATGTGCCCATTCCTGGGTCAAGTAAGGTACTTAGTTGCAGCAAATTAATTAATCAAATGATTAGAGACTATTAAGAAAGTATATAAATTAAATAGACACGTACACGTCCGTACCTTGGAATAGCGGGATATCAAGAATGTGGCCTTGGCGAATCAGCAGCTGGCTGCTAGTGATATTATTGATCCTGAGCAGCGTTGACTCCCGCAGCCCATACTTGGCGGCGATCTGGGAGATATTGTCGCCTGCGCGGACGATCACATAGGCAAGGTGCATCACGTGGGAGCCGTCCACCTTGTCGCAGCTGCAGGGCAGCGGCCTCCGCCCATAGTATTTGCCCGCGGCAACGTTGTTGGCGGTGACGACCTCCATGAAGTAGTCATCGCCACGGCCGCCGGTGTACATATCCAGGTCCGACTGGCCCAGGCCGCCGGCGCAGCGGCACCTGAAGGGGATGCGCACGGCTGTTTTCGCGGGAATGGCTTGGCTGGTGTCGGTGTGGGGCGGGAGTTGGTTGGCGGCGAGGAGGTGGTGAAGGGTGGCGGTGGGGCTGAAGCGGGAAGCGAGTTGCTCGTAGGTGGTGGCGTTGGGGACGACGTAGGCGACGGCGGATCGGCATGTGCTCGGTTTGGCGCAGGTGAAGCTGGCGGCGGAGGCCGAGGAGGCTGCGGCCCAGAGCAGGAGGAGCAGGGCGGCCAGCGGCGGCATAGTTCACTCGCTGGCCAGCGTCCGACCACTACGAGAGAGGTACTCCGGGCGTGGCAGGAGGAGGAAGATTAATAATGCTAGGCCTTATCCCGGAACGGCCGCCGTGCATCTCTCACGTCGCCCTCCCATTCGACTCACATTCCTAGGCCTACCTAGTGTAGTACTACGTACAACAGAGACAAAACAAAACAAGAGCCAACATGCATGACCCGTGCCAAGACCGCAAGCCCTGATCCTTCGTTTGCTAGCTAGACCCGCCGGCCGTGTCAAGACCGCCAGCAAGCGCGTCCAGCCTCAGGCCTCAAACAAAACAAACCCTCTACTCGGGCGACGACTTTGCCGAGTGGTCACGTACCAAGCCGACATCTTATTGATGAACATTCCAAGTCATCACGCCGAGCGTAACAAGCGGACATCCTGGACAAGTCACAAACACCATCGTGGTCCTTCTCGAACCTTCAGGTACAGTCGTCCCTTATTTTTCCCCGGCGATGTTTGTTCAGGGCAGAGCTTGATGGTAACACATGGGAGACAAGTTCTATACAGGTTCAGGCCCTCAGAAAGAGCTAACACCGTGCTCATTTTTCTTCCAGCTCTTTAATTATTGTCTTCATATGCCGGGTGTGATCTCAAAAGGGGGCCCCTGACATCTCTAGGGTTTGTGGATTGTCCAATGAGTTGAGTCGTATCAATCTTGCTAACGTTCGCATATTGTCGTTGTTTTGTCTCGAACATATTGCATGTTAGGGCATTTCTAAACAATCCCTTATAACCCGTTAGAGGAGTAAAAATGCGGTTTCACTCCTCTAACCGGGACCTAACTGATCCCTTATCTGCCGTATGTGAGTAAAACTTTTACTTGCGCCCTAAATTTCTCCTATATTTACTCCACCGCTGGGCGGCTGAATAAATGCCGCATCTCTCCTACACTGCCTCCCCCTCCCGTCCCGCGCCGCATCTGAGCCGGCCCCACCCCTCCCACTGCACATGGAAGTGTTTTTTTTTGGGAGCGACTACGTGTAAGTCGACTGATTCTTATTTTTGGGTCAGTCGACAAACAACACTTGTGTATAGTAGCCGGTTCATTCCAGCCTGATTCGCTATGCATGCACACATTTCACACGCGTGCATGATATGCATGCATGTATCTATGCATGCATGTACGCATAATGCATTCTGCATGCATATGCATGGACACATGATACAATTGTCCTCCTTTTCATCCAAACTATTTTGTGGTACGTAATAATTGTATGCTTGGAATTTCGCAAAAAAAATGTATCCTTGGATGCTCCTTTGTATGCCTGCTCTTGTCGTTGAGCCGAGGAGTCAAGCAAGTTGCACTCCTACACCATCAACCGTACACCTCACCACCACCACCCCCTCAGAAACAAAATAAATAATGATAAAACTTGCACACGATATGTAAGGAAATTTTGTTTTTTTTACAATATGCAAGAATAAATATATGTTAGTGGAACTTTTGCAAAAAAGATGTTTTCTCAGAAGAAATGAATTAGTGGAGGTAATAATGCCCTTAAAGAAGAAACAAAAACATAGAAGCAAAAAAATCATAATAATGAAGTATTCTCAGCTAAAATGAATCATTGACCTTTAATACTACCCTTGAAGAAGAAAGAAAATAAATAAATAAACTGAACATTGGCAGTACCCTTTCAGAAGAAAGGCAGTATAAAACAAGCAATGGCAAACTTGGCACGCAATTTACACAGAAATTGCGCTTTGTTATAATATACAAAAATAAAGTTATTACCTTAAAGAAACAAAATAAAATAAAATAGAAATTAAAATGAAAACAAAATAATGATTTTTTGTAGGGAAGAATAAAACCCTTTAAGAAGAAAGAACAAAATGAATTTCCTAGGAAAGATTGAAACCCTTTAAGAAGAAATAAAATAAAAAAACAAAATAATGAAGTTTCCAACGGAAGAATGAAACACTTTAAGCAGAAAGAAAATAAAAAACGAAAACAAAATAGTGAAGTTTTCTATGGAAGAATGAAATCCTTTAAGAAAACAAATTACAAAAACTGAAACTAAAACAGAATAATGAAGTTTTCTATGTAAGAATGAAACCCTTTAAGAAGAAAGAAAATATAAAAACCTAACTTGCACACAAGTATGCCCTAAAATTGCAGTTTTCTAATATGGCAAAAGTAAGTGTATACAATGCAATTTTTGCTTCTACTATAATTTACACACACGGTGTATCATACTTGCGTGTATACTTACTTACAAACACAAAAATAAAAATAATTTTTTTCTAAGAAGAAATGAAGTATAGTGGCATTGGTACCACCCTTTAAAAAGAAAGGAACTAACAAAATGATAGAATTTGCACATAATTTAAACATAAATTCTAATTTTTTAGTTATGTAAGAATAAACACATTATAGTGAGTTTTACATAGAAATGAAATTTTTAGACAAGGAATGAATAAGTGGCATTGGTATCGTCCTTAAAAACAGGAAATGAATTAAGAACTAAACATAATAAAAGAAATAAATTTTCTAAGAGAGAATAAATTAGTGACATTGGTATTACTCTTAAGAAGAAAGAGATTAAAGAAAAAACTTGCACACAACTTTGCACTGAAATTGCATTTTTTATAATATGCAGCGAATACACACATTATAATGCAACTTTAGCAGTCTAGTATAATTTACACACATATTGTATAGTACTTTCATGCATAGATACACATAACAATAGAAAAATGTATTTAATTAGCAAAAAATAGCACAAAACAATTAGCATTGGTATTACCCTTAAAGAATATATGAAATGAAAAAAAAAACAAAATTTTCCACACAATTAGCACAAAAAATACACTTTTATGATATGTAGAATAAATATATAAGAGTGAAGTCTTCATACTCTAATGTATTTGTACATGTAGTACTTGCATCTATACATTTTCACGCACTCAACATCTGAAAACACACGTAAAAAAACTCAACTGAAAAATAAAAAATTAAAGCATACACGCGCAGAAAACAAAAGCAAACACATGAAAAAAAGCATGCGCCCACCAAAATCCAGCCCAAGAAGGAAATCGACTGACCCAAATAGGAATCGAATCCAAACAGCTCAATACCACCAGCAAAACATGGCAGAAAAAAGAAAAGCTAGACAAATCTTAAAGCACAATCCAAGGGCCAGAAAATCGGTTGACCACAAAACAAAAATTCATCTGACTGAAATCTAGCTAAAGTTGTTTTTTTTCTTTTTGAAACCTGTACGTGGAAGTGTTGACAATGATGAATTTCAGTTCACAAATAGTATTAGTGGATTCGGTGTCACACTCGTTCAGGAACGGAAGTACCTTTGTTCGATTGTCAAGTTGAGAGACGACATATGTGAGACCCTTAGGCAGAGTAGAGGGCTTAGGCCTTGGGATATCTCCAACGAGTCGACGTAAACGGTCACCGATTTGATCCCTTTTTGTCTTGGATCGAGCCTTTGTGCGGGTCAGGCCCCGTCCGTGTTTTGCTGATCAGTGCGCCCAATCGGCCGACGGACTTCGTCCGCGCGGCCCATATGCGGCCATATTTGAACACAAGTTTTGCATACAAATATGAACATTGCCCAAAGTCTAAATCACATAGTTTTCAAGCAAATATAAATCTCATAGGTTGCAAACCACGTGAAAAAAGACCACTAACGCCCGCAAGAGCGGCCATCGGGTGCGGTGTGCAACTGGGGGAGGTGTGTGGGTGCAAGCGGCAGCCTGGGTAGCGTTCAACCGTCAGCGATGATGGCGGGGTGGCCGGGTGTCTCGGTTGTGGATGGGAAAGGGGGAGAATGGCCGATGTACCCCGGCGGGCGGGCTACGGGGAAGACAAAGACGGACGTCACACGCGGCCGTGCCGTGTCCGCGCCGGTGCAAAGCCGTTCCAAATTTGGACCGAAAATGGGTCACGGGTGAACAAAAAGTGGACACTCGTCCATTGGCGTCAGCATGTTGGGCCGATATTTCTGTCTGTTTCGACCCAAAGGGATGTGCGAGGACAAAATGTGCCGATGCATTGGATTTGCCCTTACACACGTCACACACCAAATCTAAATCTTCCCACGCATTCCCATACTTCTTTTCTTGTGTTGTTAGGGCATCTCCAAAGCTGACCTGCAAATGTCTCCGGTATTTGTCTATTTTTATATCCCGACAAGATCCGCATATATGATGCGGGAGGGAGGCATCCAATGGGAGGAGAAAAACTAGATGGGGGCCATGCATGTGGTGAGATATTTGTAGTTTATTGTCCGCATGGCATGAGAGAGGGGGAGGGGGACCATGCATGTGCGCTTAGGTGGAGAGAGAGAGAAGAGAGGGACCATGCTTGTAATTACTCAAGTACTTGTCTGGACTCCGGCATAGCTCCCCATGTTTGTCTCTTGGATAACGATCGGTACGTCCAGATTGCTAAGAGGACATATACAGGTTCTCGTTACATGGCAAAAGTGGTTCAGAGACAGTAGTTCGAACATATAGCGAAGATTTGAGGGTCCGCTTTGGACATGCCTTACAAGACAATGCAATTCAAAGAAAATTGAGTTGGAAAATCAAAGAACAAAGAACAAGTACGAAGGAAAGAAAATGGTTCGCATAGAGGGAGCTTGAGGGAACTCCGAAGTGGGCAGGCCCAAGAGGGAGTGCCAATTGAGTAAGCTCAACAATTTGATGCACAAGGAGAACCAAAATAGGGGAGCACTTATGCCTCGCTTTTAGCGAGACCATAGAAGGTCTCGCTAAAGGACCGCCCACCCAACAGCAAATAATGGGCCTGTCCAAATTTTAGGTTAGTTTCATTTTTCCATGTTTCTTCATTCTTTTTTACTTTAATTTATATATTTCATATATATTAAAAATGTATCTATTCCTAAAACTAATTTACTTCAAAAAATAAAATTTGAAAATTGTTAATGCAGTGTAAATATTCTGATAGCATAACTTATAAAAAAATGTCCCCGGTGTTTAATAAAAATGTATGATTTGTACAAAAAAAAGTAGACATCAAAAAAATATAAGTTGTTTTGAGGGGTGTAAAAAACAATATTTGGAAAATGTTAAGCAAGGATATGAAACATGTTAAGCTTGTATAAAATATATTTTTGATATATACCAGAGATGTACAATGTGTAAGAATACAATAGAAATCCAAATATATATTTTAAAAATGTTAATCATGTATTTAGAAACTGTTAAACATGTATTAGAAAAATGTTCTTGACTTAAGCTATGTATTTTAAATTATGCTATGTATGAGGCAAACGTAGTAGGAATGGACTGTTACTTATGTGATGTATGATGCTAATGAGAAAGCGTTGTCGAATAATGCAATTAAGTTGTTTAAATGAGTGTTTGAAACGTGTTTGTTTATTAAAAAAACTGTAGTTGATTCTTTTAGGGTGTTAAGTTAGGGCATCCTCTAGCTGAGCAAAAGTTTAATCACCCCAAATATTTGACTTTTTGAGATAGGGAGAAGGTTTGAGAGGAATTATGTTTACTAGATTGGTATCGCGCCTTGGCGCGAGGGTGCCGTCCCCAACGTTTTGGTCCATCGGATATGATAATGGGTTTGGAATACTACTGATTTTGGAGTGTTGAAAGCTTTCATAAATGGGAAAGTATTTACATAAAATGCATTCAGATACATATAAAAATTGGTTTCTTTGTCATACATAGACATGATGACACAATCATAATATACACATGAGTTAAATAATAAGTCTTGGCAGGTACAAAAGATTCAGAAGGACCTTATATTATAGTGCTTGCCAATGTTAGGGATTAACGCTGGTCACATCCATGCCAAGGTGGGCTTCAGGTCAGAGAGTGATGCAACTGGCAACGTCCTCTACTTCTGCTCCAGGGCAACCCTCCTTGCGTGTCCACTTGCTTGATGGTATCCTTTGACTGCAGATCATCCAAATCTCCTGTTAGATTCAAAGCCTTGTTAGATTCAAGTATTATTTTTTTTACATTGGGCAGTTGCATATGATTTTATATGACCCGTGTATCAAAAAGATATTACATGCTAGGACAAAAAACGCCAATGCTATTCTTGAAGCACCTATTAAATGTTTCAACAAAAACTGCGACATGAAGATTAGTTGATGTCCTCAAAGAGGTCATAGAAGAATCTTAGTGACAAACAAAGGAGAAAGAAGATGAACAATTCAATAAATTTTAGATGTAAAAAAGAATGCATGCTGGCATTGTTGTAGTGCAGTGACACTTTTTTAGAACAGATAGTCATCTGCAGTTACACACATAAGTGTTTAGCAACAATCATAATTTGCACTGGAATACATAATACAAACAAGTAGTGTATGAATATTCAGCTAAAAGAACCAGTCATGGGATAAACAGGCACCAGTGTCACTACCAGTCCAAAGATTGCATCAGCCTCAATGAAATTGCTCACACTCTTCGGCCTTGCAGACAACACTGCAAGAAGAGGCTTTGTAACTCAACCACATCATCTATACAAAGGGCAAAAGGAAAAGGAAAGCAAATTGTGTGTACACATACACTGGAAGACAGTGCGGACCAGTTCCTAATGCTTCTCTTGGTCCTACAGCCATCGGTTAATCCGTGAGCAGGAGAACAGAGAAAAACAAAGTGCATAGCTTAGTCTCTAAGGCATTTCATCAAGCACGAAAAGATCTAAAGATGAAGCAGTTCTGGATTTGGGTTGGGAAAATCGCCGAGCAATTATGACCAGGCTACAGCAATAAGTCCTTGCCAACGTGTAAATTATCCAGTCTAGTAAATGGAATACTTTCGTAAATAACCTGCCCTGTTTTTTTAGTAATCCGCTATTAATCCAGGACAAAGTGAAATGGCAAGGTCTTCAGAAACAACCAGCCGACAGTCTCAAATTGGAGGCCTGAATTAAAGAAGGATCTTCAACTACTTCAACACAAGATCAAAGACAAGCATTCCACCTTGTTCAAGCAATGGCTGCCAGATAATTTTGAAATGATTCTCATGTTGCCAAAAACTGAAATTGGATAAGGGCTCTGCCCCATTAGGCTAGATATTTTTTCTTTTGCTTCTATTTTCTCCTTTCCCTTTGTATCATACTGTTTTTTTAATGAAAATATACCATAGAACTATTGTCCTGTGGTTTGCGGTTAAAAAAAGTAAATTTACCTATTCACACTGAGAGGAAATAACAGAAAACTCGTAGACATGACAAAAAAAATAGATCCCCAGTCCTATTCATATGGTTCATATGTACCAATGCATGGTTTTTGTATATAAATAGAAAATTTGAAGGCACATGTTCCAACTTTCTTTATTTACTGGGACACGATAGAGATCACATGCCTATAGTTTGTCGTGCAAGATTCTGCAAATTAATAGCTACAGCGACATTTCACTACAACAATCAGTGGATCATGTATTTGACTAAAGTAGTTCCATTACTCTAATGTATCTCAAGAATTAATTGGACGTCTATACAACAAATACTACTCATGAGCGTAACTTTCACTCTAATTCTTCACCAACTTATCGAAGATTATTCTAAAACCGAAGCGACAAATCTTGTTATTGTACATATAAGATAGTTTAAGTCCAAATACTACATCAGGCGGTGGCCTCTTTGGCATGTCATTGTCTAATAAAAGCGACATTTCCATCAGTTCTACTAACTCGTCACCAACTTCCTGAAGATTATTCCAGAACCCCAAAGTGAAGAGTTTTTTCATTACTGGAAATATGAGATAACTGAAGGGAATACATATATAGACTATCCTATGCGTCAAAGTGTTTGATATGTCGTCATGTAATGCCAGATGGCGCAAGCCATTTATTTTAACTGGATTATTTGCATATCAAGAAATTTTTTGCACAGCTATAGGTTTTATATAGCATTTAGTAGCACCAGGCAGAACATACCTTAAGTGCAGCAATGGCCGCTCAAGAGCAGAATCACAGTGGCTAACCTTCACATCACCTACAAGAGAACCATTAAAATATGGGTCCAGAAATCTGTTAGAAAACGGCTAACACCGACTCGGCCCGCACCGTGCCGCACGCTCACCACGCGGTGATCGTGGCCTCACCCCGCGCCCCGCGTAGCTAGCACACGTCTCTCCGGAAGACTAGCTCCTTTCTGTTGTAACCAACCCAGCACCTGCGCGTGCTCTCCTGTGTATATAAGGCTATGCCTTCCTTCGTAATATCACACACAGATTCTTATCCTTCTTCTTGGTATCAGAGCCATCTTTCCTCCCTGTACCCCATGGCCGGTTCCCATGCCTCTGACGAGGGTTCAGATGCCGGCGAGCAGACCGACGCCGGTGTCAATTCCGGCAGCCCACCCCTCCCCAGCGCTACTGCTCCGCTGCCCACTACTTCCGCTCCACCCCCCGTCCAGAGCGCCCCTCCGGCCACAGCTCCGCTGCACCTCACCATCGCACCGCTCGGTGCGGTGACCTCCGACGCCGCGTCGTCCTCCACGGCGCCGCCACCTTCGATCCATGCTGTCAACGTCGGCGCCCACATCGACTTCAAGCTGGACGCCGTCTGCGGCAACTACTCCAAGTGGAGGCGCATCATGTCCTTCATCCTCCGCAAGTCGGGCGTGGAGAGCCACGTCCTCGTCAACCTCGACCCGCGCACTCAGACTGCACAGTGGCGCCACGACGATCTCCAGATCCTCCTCATGATCTACGGTACGATCACGGATGAACTTTACGATGTCATTTCTGCCCAAGACTCCACTGCCTATCATGCCTGGTTTCTCCTCGACGCCTTCTTCCGCGATAACCTCGCGGGACGGGCCATCCACGTCGGCGCCGAGTTTCGCGCCACCGTTCAAGGTGATATGAAGATTGCCGAGTACTGCAGGCGCCTCAAGGCGCTCGCGGACTCCCTCGACGATCTTGATGAGCACGTCACCGACAAGACCCTCACTCTCCAGCTCATCCGCGGCCTCGCTCCTCTGTTCGGTGTCATGGCGTCCCTGCTTCCGATGCAGGTGCCCTTCCCCACCTTCGTCCAGGCCCGCTCCAGGTTGATGCTGGAGGAAATCAGCCTGGATGCGCGCGCCCGGGCGGAGGGAGCTACCGCCCTCATCGCCACCCACGGCGGCGGCTCCAGCGGCGGTGGAGGCGGCTCCGCTTCCACGGGCGGCACAATCCAGCGGCAGCCCGATCGCCCCTCTGACCGCGGCGGGCGCGGGCGCGGCCGTGGCCGCGGCGGGCGCGGTCGAGGCTCCGGTGGCCGTGGGGGGCCTCCAGCGCCTCCGTCTCCATCCCAGCAACCCTGGATGGGCTATTTCGCCCTGTGGGGCCCCTTTCCCACCGGCCGGCCGCGCACAGTGGGTTCCATTGAACGCCGCCGGCGTGCTCGGTCCATGGCCCGGGATTCCACACCACGCCTACCCCATGATCTACAATGTCAACTCCCCACCGACATACGGCGCCGCACCACCAACCTACGGCGCCCCGCCCGTCTACACGCCTCCGCCTACTTCATGGGACACCGGCCACATGCTCAACGCCGCCATGTCCAACATGTCCATCCAGGCTCCGGGGGGCGCGGCGAATGGTACCTGGACACCGGCGCATCTAGCCACATCACCAACAATGCGGGTAACTTGGACACGTCTCGTTTTTCTGCAAAGTATCCCTCTATCTTAGTTGGTGACGGCTCCTACATGCCTGTCCTTACCACGGGCACCGCCTCTCTACCACCTCGCCCTTTCTCCCTTAATCATGTTCTCTTCGCCCCTTCTGTTGTCAAAAACTTGCTCTCTGTACGACAATTTACTATTGACAATTCTGTCTCAGTTGAATTTGACCCACATGGCTTTCTTGTGAAGGATCTGGCGAGCAGGACCCCTCTCATGAGGTCAAATAGTTCCACTGGGCTTTATCCTTTCTTCGGCGAATCACCCACGGCTCTCTCCATCGACATCGGCAACTTGTGGCACAGGCGTTTAGAGCACCCTAGTCGTGCTTCTTTAGCCAAATTATCTCATTTTATTTCTTCATGTAATAAACCCCTACCCCCCTTTGCCACTTGTGAGGCGTGCCAATTCGGCCGACAGCCCAGGCTACCCTTCCCCTCCTCTAGTTCCTTTACTACTTCTCCTTTTCAACTTATACATTGCGATTTGTGGACATCACCTGTCTCTAGCTGTTCTGGCTATGCTTACTATTTAATAATAATGGATAATTTCAGTCATTACTCCTGGACTTTCCCTTTGCGTCACAAATCTGAAGCTGCCGATATTCTTATACGCTTTTATGCCTACGCTCTCACCCAGTTTCATCTCTGTCTATAGTGCATCCAGTGTGATAACGGAGGAGAATTCCTCAACACCCGCCTCCGCTCTTTTCTCTCTGCCAACGGCATCACCTTGCGCCTCTCTTGCCCTCACACTTCACCACAAAACGGCAAGGCCGAGCGCGCCATACGCAGCACCAACGATATCATGCGCACTCTCCTCCTCTAAGCACACATGTCGCCCGAGTTTTGGGTGGAGAGCCTCAACACCGCCACGCACCTTTTAAACCTTCGTCCTTCTCGCGACATCGCCCACAACACGCCCTACTTCATGCTCCACGGTGTCGCCCCCACCTACGACCACCTCCGCACATTCGGCTGTCTATGCTACCCTAACCTCTACGCCACCTCCCCCCACAAACTAGCAGCCTGATCGCGCCGCTGCGTCCTCCTCGGTCTCCCTCGTGAACACAAGGGCTACCGTTGCCTTGACCTGGGCACTCGCCGGGTCATCACGTCCAGACACGTAGTCTTCGACGAAAACCAGTTTCCCTACACCCCGGCCACACCCTCTTCACGTGCCACGGAAAATCCCATGCAAATCCTACCTACCTCGTACTATCCAGGCGCACCTACCTCGGGATCGCCGCCTAACCACGCGCCTCCCGCGGCTGCTCCCCAACCCACCCACCAGCCCGACCCCACCTCGGCTCTCGCACCCGCGGATAACGCGCCCACCACTCCACCATCCGCTCGGTCCCACCCTGGCCCCACTCTCTCCACCAATCCCAGCTCAACCGAATCCACCTGGTCGGCCACTTCCCGAAGCAACCCGGAGCCATCCCCTCCCACCTCGCCACCTGGCCGACCCCTCCCACCGCGCGTCGTGCCCATTACCCCATGCCGCAATAATCACGCCATGCACACCCGGGGCAAAGCTGGTTTCCTTCAGCCGAAAAACCTCTTCTCCCCCGCTGCTCTCGCCGCCGTTCCTGCCTCGCCTACCATCTCACCCATCCCCGCCACCTACAAACAGGCCCTCAAAGACCCCAACTGGCGCCGCACCATGCAAGATGAGTTCGATGCTTTGCTGCAAAACAATACGTGGTCTCTTGTTTCTCGTCCTGCAGGTGTCAACACGGTGACGGGCAAGTGGATTTTTCGCCACAAACTCCACCCCGACGGCAGCCTGGCACGCTACAAGGCCAGATGGGTTCTCCGTGGTTTCACACAGCAGCACGGCGTGGATTTTGGCGAGACATTCAGCCCGGTGGTGAAGCTGGCGACCGTTCGCGTGGTGCTCAGCCTCGCCGTCTCGTCGGGGTGGCCAGTTCATCAACTGGACGTGAAGAACGCGTTTCTTCATGGCCACCTCGACACGATCGTCTACAGTCAACAACCATCCGGCTTCGTCGACTCGCACCACCCCACGCACGTCTGTCAGCTCCACCGCTCCCTCTACGGCCTGCGTCAGGCGCCACGGGCGTGGTTCCAGCGCTTCACAGCCTACCTGCTCTCGCTCGGCTTTGTCGCGTCCAAGTGCGACACCTCGCTGTTCATCTTGCGCCGCCGCACATCCACTGCTTATCTACTGCTGTACGTCGATGACATACTCCTCACCGCCAGCACCACCGCCCTGCTTCGCTCCAGCATCGCCGCGCTCCACCGCGAGTTTGCCATGTTCGACCTCGGCGAGCTCTACCACTTCCTCGGTGTCAATGTGCACCGCACCACGGACGGGCTGTTTCTCTCGCAGCACCAGTACGCGCTCGAGATCCTTGAACGCGCCGCCATGAGCAACTGCCGCCCCATCGCCACGCTCGCTGACACCAAGCGCAAGCTCTCCGCCCAGGCCGGACCGCCCGTCTCCGATCCATCCCTCTACCACAGCCTCGCCGGTGCCCTGCAATACCTCACTCTCACTCGTCCCGACATCGCCTACGCCGTCCAGCAATTATGCCTCTTCATGCACGACCCGCGCGAGAGCCACTTCACCTACCTCAAGCGCGTCCTGCGCTATGTGCGTGGCACTGCTCATCTCGGCCTCCGGCTCCGGCGATCGCACGACACCAACCTGGTCGCCTACTCCGACGCGGACTAGGCAGGCTGCCCCGACACGCGCCGGTCCACGTCGGGCTTCTGCGTCTTCCTCGGTGACAACCTCGTCTCGTGGTCATCCAAACGCCAGCACACCGTCTCGCGCTCTAGCGCCGAGGCGGAGTACCGCGCTGTCGCCCACGCCGTCGCCGACACCTGCTGGCTCCGTCAACTTCTTCACGAGCTTCATCGCCCACCGGACAGCGCGACGATCGTCTACTGCGACAACATCAGCGCTACGTACCTCTCCTCCAACCCGGTACAGCACCAGCGCATGAAGCATGTGGAGATTGATCTCCACTTTGATCGCGAGCGCGTCTCCTTCGGTGACGTACGTGTCCTTCACGTGCCTTCGACGTCCCAGTTCGCCGACGTCTTCACCAAGGGCCTCCCGACGGCCATTTTCTGCGAGTTCAGGTCCAGCCTCCACATCGTCGAGGACCCTGTTGCGGCTGCGGGGGGCTGTTGGAAAACGGCTAACACCGACTCGGCCCGCACCGTGCCGCACGCTCACCACGCGGTGATCGTGGCCTCACGCCGCGCCCCGCGTAGCTAGCACACGTCTCTCCGGGAGACTAGCTCCTTTCTGTTGTAACCAACCCAGCACCTGCGCGTGCTCTCCTGTGTATATAAGGCTATGTCTTCCTTCGTAATATCACACACAGATTCTTATCCTTCTTCTAAATCAACATGGGTTTACGGCCTAAAGAAAGAAAAATATGCGTGCAACTTTGCACAACATATTGAATGAAAGATACGGTAACAACAACCTACAAATACGACTATGTATGGATTAACAACACTAACCACTGGCGATGGAATTATCAAGATAGCCATAGAGGACGCCCCCCATGATCTAGGAGCGGGCTTGAGCGAGGCAGAGTATGAAATTGGTTCGGTTTAGAAATAATGAATTAGTGGCATTGCTATTGCCCATTAAGAAAATAAATAAGATCTAAAACAAACAGTAAAATAAGTTGCGCACAATATACACAAATATTGCGCTTTTTCAAAATGTTTAAGAATAAACCTATGATCACTACCGGAATATGCCCAAATCGCGACGGCCTAAACTATGCCGACGGCACCCGGCATAGGTCAAGCCGTCGGCGTAGAAAAGTTGTCGGCATACGTCAACATGTGCTGACGGGTGCCGTCGGCATAGCTCGGCCATCGGCAATACTAGCTCTATGCCTACGGTCACCTTCGGCATATACGTGGACCCGGCTACCCAGTGGGCGACGGGCGTTTGACAATGTCATATCTACGCCGATGGCTCTAACGGGGCCGTCGGCATAGGAAGTGACCCACGTCATTGATCCAGGGGACGGGACACGTCATCTATCTGAGCCCCTCATCAGTCTTTAGGGTGGCATAGATATGCCGACGGCCTTGCCGTCGGCATAGGCCTGGCCCACGGCCTCTACCACGTCATCGATCTGAGGCCCTCATTAAGCCGGGGGCGTAGCTATGCCGACGGCATTGCCGTCGTCATCAATTTGTGTTATTTTTTTATATTTTATTTATTTTTCTCCTTTTTCTAAACAAATTTGATTAACTTAAATGTGCCTTATCTAAACAAAAAACATACCTAAATTATATATTGGTTGACCCCCCTCACAGACGTCACCGCCGACATCTCACGTTGGGGGGAAACGGCCACGTCGGGCCTACATGGAGGAAATCTTGCAGTGGGTTGGGCCCGGACCGTGTTCGTGGGTGTAGCTACGGGCTGGACTATGACAACCCGGTGAAAAGGTCCATTGGTCAAACACCGTCCGGTGAAAGTCAAAGGCCTAGATCCGCTGGTCGACTGTGTCGGGGTTAGACGGGACGGGGTACTTGGGGGTAGTTATGTTGCCAAGTCTTGTTGTGGGCCCTCTTATGCGTGTGAAAGCGTGGTGGCAGGTGCAAGTACCCGAAACGCGGCTCCGGCGTGTGACCCCCCTCACAAATTAAACGTCGCTGCCGCCATCTCACGGAGGGAGGAAACGGCCATGTCGGGCCGACACAGAGGGTATCTTGCGGTGGGTTGGGCCCGGATCATGTTTGGGGGTGTAGCTATGGGCTGGGCTATGACAACCCGATGAAAAGGTCCATCGGTCAAACCCCATCCGGCGAAAGTCGAAGGCCTAGATCCGTCGGTCGATTGTGGCAGGGTTAGACGGGACGGGGTACTTGGGGGGTAGCTATACCGCCAGGTCTTGCGGTGGGCCCTCTTACGCATGTGGAAGCGTGGTGGCAGGTGCAAGCACCCATCACGTGGCTCGTGGGTGTGACCCCCCTCACGGACGTCGCTGCCGTCGTGTCATAAAGGGGGGAAACGACCACGTTGGGCCGATACAAAGGGAATCTTGCGGTGGGTTGGGCCCGGACCGTGTTCGGGGGTGTAGCTATGGGCTAGGCTATGACAACCCGGTGAAAAGGTCCATCGGTCAAACCCCGTCCGACGAAAGTCAAAGGCCTAGATCCGTCGGACGACTGTGTGAGGGTTAGACGGGACGGGGTACTTGGGGGGCAGCTATGCCGCCAGGTCTTGCGGTGGGCCCTCTTACGCGTGTGGAAGTACTACCACCATGACTTGGAGGTGGGAATCATGTGCGTCTGGTAGAACCGTAGGGAATCTAGTGGTGGGTTGGGTCCAGGCAGTGTTCGGGGGTGTTCCTATGGGCCGATCTAACGCAACCAGGTGGAAGCTTCCATTGGTCAAAGCCCATCCGGCAATAGTCAAAGGGCTAGATCTCCTTGTCAATGGGGCTTTGGTGTGTAGCTACGTGACCAAAACATTGAACAGGTCCTCATGCATGTGTGAAAGTCATGTGGCATGCGTAGACACATGTCTTGGTGCTCCAGGGTGTGGCCCCCTTCCACGGATGGCACTGCCACCATGACTTGGAGGGGGAATCGTGCGTGTCAGGTAGAACCGGAGGGAATGTAGTGGTGGGTTGGGTCCAGACCGTGTTCGGGGGTGTTCCTATAGGCCGACCTAATGTAACCAGGTGGAAGCGTCCACTGGTCAAAGCCCATCTGGCGATAGTGAAAGGGCTAGACCTCCTGGTCAACGGGTCTTCGGGGTGTAGCTATGCGACCAAAACATCGCACGGGTCCGGACGATAGGGTGGTGGTGGGCATGGGGCCTAAGGCTCATGGTCGGTAGACGGTTCTGGATGCCGTGGTCACTCCTTCTATCCCCTACACACAGCTCCGAGCTACCGACCCGAGCTCGAGCCAGCTCACGAGCACGACCATGACCAGTGCGCAGTCACACTCCCTCCTAGCCAAACGGCACTCTGTAAGTATTTTCCCTCTTATCTTCATTGCTCACTTTGTTTTTTCGAATTGAGATGTTTAATGACTTCCATCATGTCATATTGTAGGCCTACATGGACTACACACGCCAGGAGACCATGGCGTGGAGCGCGACAGTTGCAGCCGTCCAGGAGCGCGTTAGTTTAGCTCCTTTCATTTCACTTCCATATTTGCAATTTCATTTCTTCTGACATTCATGTTTGCTTTGTCAATTAACATGCAACACATTTTTGAGAGCATGGCGGCAGGCATGGTTCCTGTAATGGAACCACCACCACCACCTGCCGGACCACAACCAGTGCTGCTTACCTTTGAGGAATTTCTGGCACAGCACCTGGGGACTACGGTGGTTAGTATATCCCCAAACTATCCAACCACCGCTTACCGTTTATTCAACACAATCATATATCCCCCGAACATGTCTTTTCAAACATCCAGGGAACCGGTGGATCATCTGTTGGTGGTGGTGCCGGTCTTCGCATCACTCCCGAGTCATGGAGCTCGGTCACTTCGATCCACCGAGGCGATGACGGTCTTGGCGGTAGCGCTGCCGTTAGCAGTGACGACCTAGGCTTTGGCGGACTTGGCGGTGGTGGTGGACGTCTTGGCGCTTAAGCCTGTGGGTGGCGGTGGTGGTGATGTTATACTTGTGTGCTTTAGATGACTTGTGGTCTTTTATGCACCTTTAGATGACTTGTGTGCTTCCTTAGATGCTTATGTTGTTTCTGATTTTGCTTATGTTTGTCGGTGGTGTTGGTTGTGAGGATGTGATGGTTTGGTGGTGTTGGTTGTGAACATATACTTATGTTGTTGTGATGGTGGTGGTGGTGGTTGTGAGGATCATACCTATATGTGATGTGTATGTCTATTTCATCATATATATCTGTTGTGTACTTGAATTGAATTAAATTCAAACAGAGAACAGAAAAAAAACAGATAAGGTAGTGTCGAGCTACCAGTGGGCGATACGTGTCACCTATGCCGACGGCCTTGCGTCGGCAATGTTTTACATATACGTCGACGGGTAGGCCGGCAACATAGGCGAACATGGCGCCCATTGGGCGCGTCCTGGCATGTAGATATGCCGACGGCTAGGTCCTCCGCACCGATTTGAATCTACGCCGACGGTTGGGCCATCGGCACATGTGTAGATTCATATATATGTCGACGGCCTACCCGTCAACATACTTGTGCCACGTGGCTCCTTCTAGTTGGGTCGTACTTGACGATGGCGTCGTCAGCCGCCGTCAGACATGGAACTTTGCTGACGGCAAATCTATGCCGATGGCCGTACGGAAGCCCTGGGTATAGGTATCTATGCCGACGGCCTCCCGGGGTATGTCGACAAAAATGTTGCCGACGACCCTATGCCGATGATGTCTGTTGGCATAGGCATAGGGTAGTGTCGAGCTACCAGTGGGCGACACGTGTCACCTATGCCGACGGCAAGGCCATCGGCATAGTTTTACATATACACCGACCGTAGGCCATCGGCTTAGGCGACAGGTAGATATGCCGACGTCTAGGCCGTAGGCATCGATTTGAATCTACGCCGACGGCTGGGCCATCGGCACATGTGGACACCTGGCAGCCTCTGGGTGCCCATGCCGACGGCTGGGCCATCGGCACATGTGGACACGTGGCAGCCTCTGGGTGCCGTCGGCATAGGCCTATCCCGACAGGAAACTAGCCTATGCCGACGGCCTAATAGTACGTCATTCTGGTAATGTAGTCAATTTTTTGCAAAAGTAAGTTTCTTACGAAGGAATAAATTAGTGGCATTGATAATACCCTCTTGATGTGATTTTTCGTTGTATTCCTATCTCTATCAGAGTTTCAGCATGTCGCCCATAAATAGCGTCTACTTAAGCAGCATGATTAGTACGTAGGCGAGGCTGCTCAAGTAAATTGGACTGCAGAAGTTTTAGCATTTCTGAATAGATTTGAAAATATAAATTACTTGAGACATTGGGCTGAAAGCCTCAAACAACATACTTGTGTAAGCAAGCTGAAACCATGCATATTATCCCACCAGCTAATTAAGACGAACGTGAAGCAAACATCGACTCCAGAAGCTGCGATAGACGAGTTGCATGCATATGAGCACGAAGGTTCACTCTAGGTTAGATCGGGGAAGCGTGAGCCTCAATCACTTGCTCAAAGTCGACGCTCCGGAGCACCCCGACGACGGCGAGCGCCTCCTCCTTGCTGCGGATGTTGGCTTCCGTCTCCAGTATCTTGGTGAAGGGCCCGTCCCACTTGCCCATAAGGTTGGAGCGGAGGATCTCATAGGACATGGTGTCCCAGTGCTCGATGTAGGGCAGGTGCTCGGGGGCGACGCGGGCACCGGTGTCCCATCCGTCGTTGAGGGTCTCTTTGATGGGCCTCACCCGCTGGGCCTCGCACATCACAACCTTCATCGCCGCCAGCGCCCGCTTGACCGGCTGCACGTCGGCCCCGGGGCGGTAGGCGGCGAGCACGCGGATGGCCTCCAGCATGGCCTCCCGCCCCAGCGGCACGCCCGGCAGGTTCGCAAGGCCGCCGATGAGGTCGCTGTAGCTGCTGCCGAATGGGAGCGTCGTGGACGTGGGGAAGAGATGCTCAAGGCCAGGAAAGGCGTGCCAATGGCCGCTGCCATCGGTGAAGCCGGCGAAGGAGAGGTCGTGTCTCTGCACGGCGACGGTGGTCTTGTCATCCGGGCCGCGGCCGATTAGCCGGACCCGGACGACGACGACGTTGCCCGCATCAACGGCTCCTGCGTGTCCATGCTCGCTGTTGCTGGTGGCGAGGACAAGTACGAGGAGGAACAGGATGACGAGTCGGTTGACGGTGGATCCGTCCATCTCTTCTCTTCAAGACTAGAACAGTGAACGATGAAGGATGAAGAATCAAGTACGCAGTAGCTAGTATATAGGGTGGCAAGCCAAGGGACACCAGCACACTGATCGCGTTGCCCAACGGTGCTGGCTAGTGCAATGCATGGAACCAGCGTGATTGTCAAGAGAAGAGTGTGAAATGACTCATGGGCGTCTTTTTTGACAGGCCGTGCTTGGCGCCCATGCATATGTGATGCCCGTTCAGCGTCCAACATCTACCTTCCACCTTTTTCTTCACAAAGATGTGATGTGTGAGTGAGTACCATGTGATTGCCTTTTTTACTTTCGTTCAGGAGAGCTTTTATATTACGGCCTGTCTAGAACTCAGTCAAGTCTCAGTCTAATGACGTCAGCGTAGTTGTGGTGCTAGATGCTGCGAATGGCGATGAAAAATGTTGCAACAGTACTGCAAGCAACGACAACCTATACTACAACCGTTCCGAGTAAAGTTGCTACAACCGTCAATGGAGGATGTTGTGACCGGTCAGATGACATGCTACAATCGACGAGGGACAACATGCTACAATCAGCATGACAGATGTTGCAAACTGACAGAAAAAAAGTTGCAAGCAATGGGACAAAATGCTGCAAGGTTGAATAGGACTTCGTTAAATTTCAGTCGACTGAGTTTTAGCAAGCCCATTTATATTATAACTAGCATGTTGTGAACTACTATTTGAGTTAATTTGGCACTATTAGCATTGGCACGCAATGTAAACTATAAAAAGCAAATGTGTACAAAAAGTAATTCTTGAAAAAAATTATTGTATGGAATTTTTCCTGTAAGGTGTCTTAGGTTGGTTGTAAAAGCCTTGTTATTTAAGATGAAAGTCCAGTGGAATTGGTATCTACGGCCTCATGTAAAAGCTTTTTTACCATTTTTTTCCTTTCCTCCGCACCCCTCCCTTCTCTATCTCCTTGTCTACAAATATTTAAGGTTTCTTTATTGAAATCAGACCTATACATCGGTGGTTCGTATCAAAACTTCAGTCAACTCGTTATTTGTCATATTGTATGTTATTCTTTTAATTAGTGCGGTGCCATGTCTCTAGAAGCTTCAACGCATGACCATCTTACCCTAACAATGTAATACACAATCAATTGCACAACATAGTTGGTTGGTGGCAAAAAAAAATCCGGTTTTTAGCATGCATGAATGCAAAGATGTACAAACAACAATTCCAATTATTATGTTGGTGAACTCTGGGTCATTAGAGGAACAATGTATGACGGTGCACAAAGTTTCGTTGGTTTGTGCTCTTAAAATTTCCAACCGGGCGTCTCCATTTCCATTGATTACAAATCAACACAGGGGAAGGGAAAGAGAGAGCGAGTTGGGGCACTATCAGAAAACCCGCTAGTGGTGTTCGACATTAAAACACCCGTTACAGGGCAAGAACTTGATAAGACCCATAAATTCCCATACAACAAACAAAATACTAACTAGAGTTCAAAGATAAAAGGTTAAAAACCAAACCCTCTGGGCCGATATCTACAAATTTCCCAAAGGATCACCAAACGACTCTAGGACCAAGGTGAACATAACCAGACTGTGCAAAAATAAGTTTATGATGTCACAACGGTCGGTTCAACTGTCAGAGGAGCGTCTTCCACCCTAAACGTGTCTGGTACCTGGCCCGCACATATATGCCAGCTTTTCTCTTTCTATGTCATTTACACATTTTTGCAGGAACTATCTATGTCATTTATACGTTTGTGTCTGCGTATATGTTGTAAGTTGCACTTGTCTTGATCCAACATGAAGTCCTACATGATTTTTATGCGGCGGTGTTTAAGGCCCTCCGCCCATTCTCGCATTTCTTGTGTGTGACCCCTCTACTCTGCCTAATGATCTCCCTATGTCTCCCATACGAGTATGACAACAAATACATGGTACTTTTGTGAACTAAAATTCATCAATCATGGACCGTCTAAACTTCAGGCAACTGAAATTCTTAGTAGGGTCACTCAGTTTTTTTTCTAGCGTTGTCGTTTCATGCTATATGAAATGCGGCGAAGGCAAGACCAGTGTTGTACATACTTAGAACAAGCGTAAGTTGTGCACCTTTAATAATACTTATGGTTTAATGATTAATTATAGAATGAATTCTATTTGAAGTCCCAAACACACAATTATATAGTGTCACACCATTACAATATTAAACAGCTGGCGCTAACACAAATATAGGAGAAAATCTGAAGACCAGAAAATCGAGGAAAGAAGAAAAAAACAAGAAGAGGCATTACCACAGGCAAGAAAATAGGTGATTTTTTACGTGAGTTACTTTTTCCTTGCGAGTAAACAAATACATACAAACCATTAACTAGAAAATATAATAAGAAAGATTTATTTAAGATATAAATTCATCTAAGGAACAAATGATCAGGAAGTGGTGTAGATTGAAATAATAGCATAAAAAGGAAATTATAAAATATATTTAAAAAAGAATGAATTGATGGCCCTTATATACCCTAAAAGAAGGAAGAAAACAAAAAATGTAAAACAAAAATGACAAAAGGAATTGACGCAAAATGCATTGAATTTGCACTAATTAACAATATAGAAGAACAATCATATAATATTAAGTTGCATATATATTCATCCATGTTAGAAATTGGTCATCTATTGACATATTGAAACTGAATTGCCGCTCATATCAATAATATCATCCCCATCATTTCTCTCCCTCTCTCACCTGTGTACAGACAATACGCAATGCACACTCATGCATTGCACACACGCCACATAACAGAGAGTTCCTACAGGACGCACGCTGGCGTCAAACATTGAGCCTTCTGGTTTTTTGGACGATTTTTATTTCGACTATTATATACATATGATTTTTCTTAATATGAACATTTTTGAATTTCCCAATCATTTCTTAATACTGTGCTATTTTTGTAATATACACTAAACAATTTTTAAACAAACATTGAACTTTTTTATATATGTTGAATATTTTTAAATATACAATAAAAAACTACAATGCACGGTGAACATTTTTGTAAAAAGACGATGAACACACTGAAAAAGAATTAATATATGTTGAACATTTTTCTAAACTATGGGGGATTTTTTGTAATATACAGCAAAAAGTTTCTTAATATACGATGAACATTTTCTTAATACACAAGGATGATTTCATATGCTACAAAAAAGAGAAAAAAATAGAAAACATATACATAGAAAAAACAGAAAAGCAAAACAATCGAAAAAAACAGAAACGAAAAACCTAATACAGAAAACCAAAAAGGAATTAGAGGGGCAAAGAAACGAAAAAGAAAGAAAGTGCTAACGTAAATCACTGTTCAAAAAATCTTCCTATTCAGCGATTTATCGCTACTCTTGGGGTGACCGATAAGATTATGCCTTATTTTCACGGTTTGTCATTTGGGCTGATTTATCACTCTAACAAGTGATTTAGCAAGAATCTACTGATAAATGGAGCCTATTCCTAGCACTATTGTTGCAACAACTATGTTTATTTGTGTTTTGTGGACCTTGTTATGCAATATGTATTGTTGTCCTATTTCGTTTGATATTATATGAGGATTCAGAGCTAGGAATCAAGGCAACACTTTGCTCACCTAGTTACCAGATCAAAAGCACAAAAAATGAAGAAAAAAACTAGGTGAGCGAAGCAAGGGGGGTAGGGGAGCGAACTCTGCTATGAGCACGCCAACTTACTTTCCGGCGTTGAAGGCACCTAAGAGCTCCCCGCATTACATGCTCTGGTTGACTAATCAGTTACTAGCAGGCAGAAGGCGCGGCGGCGCGATGCCTGTCGTGAAGTAGGTGTGCATGGTTGCGTTGTTTTTCATGGGAAAAAAGATGACAGTGGATAAGCGAGATGGCAGTTGGTAATGTGCAAGCCAATTGAACATAGATAAATACTGAAAGATACCAGAAAACAGTTCACCTATCGTTACAAACACTTAGCTATATATCATAAATGTTCAATTCAAAGGTGTTCCTAACAAAATACTCACAATATGTAAATTGTGTGGTACAACCAAAATTTGTACAAAATGGAGCTTCCTTCGAACCAAAGGAAAATATCCCTAGTACACATTTTAAGGATAGTACCCCATCACGCAAAAGATAAAAATTTGTATTAGTGAACAAAGCAAGATGTGCCCATGGTAATCTCAACCAAATAAAATGACGGGCAAAGTCATGTTGCAAACAATCTGAATAGCTGATGCGCATATGAACTTTCTCTCCATATATCTGATACGGTATAACCAGTAAAGGATATGTTCTAAAAATATTATTTGAGTTTAATAGACACAAAAAAACAAAATGATTCGAGTGGATGGCTGAAGGGTCGTCACCTGAAACCAGGATATTAGTTGTGACTCCTCACTTCAGTTCAGTTGAATGTTCCTCCTTATATCTGCTTCAAATAAATCGCAAAAATAAGATGAGAAGACACAAGTTAGGTTCGAGTAAGTTCTTGTCGCTACCACATGAAGTATCATAGTTAATTACTAATATCCACTTAGTCTGAATCAACAGAAAAAATTTATATTACATAAAAAAACTAAATAAAAATTGTCCCTAAATCACCTTCTTGGAAAATACTTCGGTCAGGAGAACAGCCTGGCAGCATGACGTCCAAAGAATACCTTCCAGTTCATAATGAAGATGTTTCACGTGGTCGGGTAAACGGGCATGGTAGAAGGTAGTGGCAGCTAGGCGAAGTAAGGGCCCAAGCGAAGCGGATGCCAATAGTGGAACCATGAAAGGTGGAGAAGAGTAGCGTGAAGCTAGAGCACAACATGGATGCGAGCTTGTCCACCGCCGGCTCCTGGTCAGAAATAGGTGCGCCGCCTTGGACCGTGGGAAGAGAACCACCAGCAAGCAGTGGCGTAGCTAGGGGGTGGCCAGGGTGGTCCATGGACCACCCTGGAATTCCCCCATAGCTTATGTATAGTGTAGTAAAAAACATTTCGTTTAAAATAAAACAAAACTTGTGTAAATATTTCTATTACCGGACCACCCTGACAAATCGGGCTGGCTACGCCACTGCCAGCAAGGCGAGGAGCACATCCAACCAGCCCGCATCATCGTTGAGCTCAACGTCCTTCTGTCATGCGGTGCGGAGGTCAACCTACCAGACAACGCGTGTGCTCTTGGCCTTTCTCGTTATCGTGGGGCAACACGTCAGGTGGAGCGTCGATGACCTCGATGGTGTGGGCTGGTGGACGGGGGTCACTTGCGAGGGCACATGAATCGCTATGTTCGGTTTGCTTGACAGCGCATGGCCCACCTCTACGGCCAACACCACGCTGGAGATCAAGATAGCTAGTGTAAGGGAAGGAGGTGCTTACGAGGGCCGCACCGGAGACAAAGGTGGCCAACCCCGTCGGAGCCAAGGACGGGAGGTAGAAGAGGAGATGCGGTACGGTGGGGATGAAGTGGACAGGAGAGGTGCGACAGGGCTGGGAATAATTTTGATGAAAATCGGAACGGGGTAGGGGAGAGGAAGGTGTGGCGAGAAGTGAAGGAAGAAAAAGGAGGTGAGATAAGCGGTCCCCGTCGGAGCCAAGGACGGAAGGTAGAGGCGGAGAGGCGGCACGGTGGGGATGAAGTGGATAGGAAAGGTGCGACAGGGCTGGGAATTATTTTGATGAAAACCGGAACGGGTTAGGGGAGAGGAAGGGGTGGTAAGAAGGGAAAGAAAAAAAAATGAGGTGAGATAAGCGGTGAGCGTGGGACCCGGGGTGAGATATTTCTCAAAGTGAAACTGACTACCGTAGTTGTAAGACATCTCCACGTAATTTCTCAACGGAGGCAGTAAAAAAAGTTGCAAAGGAGAAAATCCAAAACTTACGTGCTTATACATGTCAATTAGAGATGAAGCATGGGCTACAATGTGAAACGCACATGGTGTGGGCTAGCTTAGCCACTTTAATTCTTGTATATATAAGCCATACATGGATTGTGTGGTCTTCTACGGTCCAGTATTAACCAAACCAGCCTCTTTACACGTGGTGGGCTGCTTTAATTATTTCTTTTTGAGAAAATTTCCAATCTATTCATTTTTAATCATAGCAGTACAACGAACATAAAAAATAATAAAAGTTACACTCAAATCCGTAGACCACCTAACGACGACTAGAAGCACCGAAACAAGCTGAAGGCGCGCCACCGTCACCATCCCTCCCTTGCTGGAGCCGGGCAAAACTTATTGTAGTAAAGAGTTGGAAAGTCGTCGTGCTAAGGTCTCATAGGACCAGCGGATCAGAACAGCAACCACTGCCGATAAAGAGTAACGTAGATCGGAAAGATACACTCTGAGGACAAACGAATGTAAACGAACGACAAGCAGATCCACTGAAGACACATCTTCACAGCCCACCGACAATGCTAGGCGCACCACCAGGACTGGGGCTAAGCGGGGAGAACCTTATTTCATCGCCGCCGCCGTCTCGTCTTCCTGACCAGAACACAAACCCTAACAAAACTCGAAGAAACATCTAAAAAACGGAGCCCTCCCACCGGCAAGGGCCAACGGAGATGAGGTGGACCGGCGGCAGTTCCAACGGGAGGTAGAGAAACCCTAATCTCTTTGTTTGGGGAGAAGGTGTGGGCTCCTTTAATTGAAGCCTTTGTAACTGGGTTGTTCCATGACATAGAAAAAAAATCAACTGAACCTAAATAAAAATTTAGGCAACTGAACATATAGCAAAAGTATCATTCCCAGCACTTGCACATACAAGGTGTATACAAGACATTCGCGTGTAAACACCACACATAGTTTATTGGGTAGAAACATCACATGGCTTAATTCAAATGCATCAGTAGTAGTAGGAGAATTACCACGAGCGTGCGATTGCAAGCGATCAAGCAGCGAGGTAGGAAAATTACCACATGCACGTTCATTATTGTCCGCTGGCGAGGATCGGTCAAAAGGCCACTTCGGCGTTGGCAAACTCCTCTCTCTTCTGTGTCATATCCGCCACCATCTCACCGAACCTGCACGGCGGGCTGACCACCGGCACCGTGGAGCGAGCAGACTGTCCACCCACAGCAGGCCCGCTGCGAAGTCCACTAACATGCACGTCCTTGGACTTCTGTGCGATGATGACGGAGTTCACCACGTCGTCGTCTGGATGGCACACGGCCAACACCTTGAACCCACCTAGGGTGATGTCCTGGGGGTCGACGATCGGGTACAGGAACCCGCGTGCCCTGTGTGCGCTGCGCACGACGAGGGCCGCCCCGTCTGCCATGTGTGTGCCGAGGTGTGCTATCACCTTGGCCTTGTCCTCAGCCGCCATGCCAACAAGTGCGGCCAGGAAGACCACGTCGTACTTGGCGAGCTCGCCAGCGAGGTCCGCTACGTCGGCCGTGTGGAACGACATGCGGGCGCCCATGTCCTTGTCGGCGCGGAACAGCTTGCTGGCGCGGTCATTGGCCGCGCCGCACAGGTCGTAGTTGTCGAACATGGTGTCGGGCAGGTGGCGCGCGGCGAGGACGAAGGAGCTGAACGGCAGCGGGCCGGAGCCGATGAAGGCGACGCGGGCAGGGGCGATGCCACCAGGCACGTAGCGGGCCAGGAGCTCGTACTCCAGCTTGCTGAGGTTGATGTAGTTGCTGTAGTAGGGGAACATGCCGAGGTGGTCCAGAGGGTTGTCGAAGGCGGCGAGCATGTCGGAGTAGTGCGCCTCCAGCTTCCCCTCGGCCTCGGAGCAGAGGCGGATGAGGCCCTCCCGCATCTCCTGCGCCTCCGGGCCGAGCTTGGTCACGTCCACGGGGCTCGGGGGAACGCACGCCGTGACCAGCTCGGTGAAGAGCAGGTCGACGGCCGGGGAAGGGCTGAGCGACGGCAGCTTGGCGATGGCGGCGTGGAGCCCGGTGATCTTCTCCACCAGGGCATCCACCTCCTTGTTGTTCTGGGCAGCCATTTCACTGGTGTTGTTGGTACCTCAGTGCAGGCAGACGAGTGGAGTGGAGAGTGGATGATGGAGCTTCTTGCTTGATGTTAATGGAGCGGGCAGCACGGGGTGTATATAGCTGACGGGTGGAGCTAGAAAAGGTATGCGTGCATGCATGCACGGTTCATGCGTCCGGCCCCTGCCCAGGTGAGAGGCTCGTTTCATGCACGCCTCTGTTGTGACTTGTTCGGTGCTTCACGTCCTGCTGTTGAAGTGGACAGCGTTTTCTATGTCTGTATGTAGATACGATCGCTTTCAATAAAGAGTGTACCCAACATAGCTTTAGCCTGATTACGACTTCAGATATTTCCTATCTAAAAGCTCCTATGTATACACGCAAGAAAATGTCAAAGTTTTTTTCTTGCGTGGGAAGAAATTGTCACAGTTAGAGACTAATTTTACTTTCTTTTTTAGGATGACTTACTTTTTTTCCGTACAAAGAACTTAAATTTCCTTCGAGCCAATGTTGGGGATATCGCTTATCGGGAACTTATCGGTCGGCCTACGATAAGGGGTAAATCGGCCAGTTTATCGGCATATCGGCCGATTTATCGCCATATCGACTGATTTATCGGCTGGTTTATCTTATCGGTCAGACCACGGTAAGCGATAAATCGGCCGATTTATCGGAATATCGGAAGATATCTTGAACGGTGCTTCGAGCCACTACTGGTTGCGTGGGATATTTTGTGCCGCCATTGTATATATACTCTTATTAATTTAGTTAATTCAAAGTGCTCCCCTAAAAAATCTCGGTTATGGTAGTGACCAAATTTTGCCCAGGTTTTGATTTGTCTACCCTTTCAAATTCCATAAGGTATATTGATTATCAAAGGATTTTCATAACAACATTTGCACTCGCGTCTATAGGAACTGGTTAACCCCTGTGGTGGCAACCCACATCCCATGTGAATTCGGGAATTCCAATATCCTTCATTATCTGCGGGCGAAGAACAATTTTTTTCCTGACAACTTTTCTCGTTTGCTTCAACTTTAGTTAATTTTGGTTTATGGTTAAAAAAATATAGATTATTATTTCCTAGTTGTACACTTTCATGAACTAAAGATGAATTTCTTTTTTTTTTGTGAAACATGAGCCAAACAAATGTGAGATTGTAACTAGAAATAAGTTGCCAAGTTTTTTTTGTAACATTCATTTTTTATTAAAATTTGGCCTGTGATGATTTTAAAGTTTATTTTATTTTACAACATTTTAGTCCTCTAAAGGTGTCCTATATCAATATTTGTTATAAGCCCAAAAAAACGTATTATAGATCATATTTGCACAAGTAATAGGTGTGCAAATTTAACTGCACAAATGTGTAACCAGGACAACTGCGCCTTTTACAGTAGCCAATTGACAGTCAATTAACAGCTAGCTACCAATGGTAACATATACTCTATCTGTTCCAAAATATATGATACATTCTTTGCAATGATCCTTTGATCAACAATTTATGCCATGTATTTTAGATCAGATAGACACTGGTGCCAATTATATTAGTACTTTCGGGACCGAGAATTTTCAGAGTAGTTCAAATTGACCTTTTCCTAAAGTTAAATGTTGGGAATTTTCATTTTCTAGGGCATTACATGTATACTAGTGCTGCAATGTACCATTTAAATGTTGAGAAGTCAAAAGCTCAATTGAATTTAAATAGTAAAATTTTCTTTTTCATATGTACAGTTGCACGAGCCTTCATGTTCATTCTCTCAATTTGTCTGATTTAGAAAATGTATTGGGTTTTTAAGAGATCCGATAGCCTCGGGTTGTCCTATAGAATGATGCAAAAGGCCTACGAAGCACATCCCAACTACAAATAAAGCCTGTCAGTAAGAAACACACAAATATGAAGGCAAAAATACTTTTCAACAAACGGTATTTTAAATGTAAAGGTCGCTGTTGTAATTGTCGTTGTTTATTAGCACCCGTGACGAACTTTGACGGTACCCCATGTAATATGTGTGATAGCCGAAATAGCCTAGCGTAACTTGCTTGTTTACATTTTTATTTATCATAGGTACTCTACTTTTATCGGAGGGGCTATGGTGTTGATGTAAAAGCCCTCCGTGATCGATGCCCCCTCCGGCGGAGCTTCGGAAAAGGCCCCAAGATGAGATCTCGTGGATACAGAAAGTTACGGCGGTGGAATTAGAGTTTTGGTTCCGTATCTGATAGTTTGGGGGGTATGTAGATATATATAGGAGGAAGGAGTACGTCGGTGGAGCAACAGGGGGCCCACGAGGGTGGAGGGCGCGCCTAGGGGGGTAGGCGTGCCCCCCTACCTCATGCCTTCCTTGTTGATTGCTTGACGTAGGGTCCAAGTCCTTTGGATCATGTTCGTTCCGAAAATCACGTTCCTGAAGGTTTCATTCCGTTTGAACTCTGTTTGATATTCTTTTTCTACGAAACCCTAAAATAGGCAAAAAACAGCAATTCTGGGCTGGGACTCCAGTTAATAAATTAGTCCCAAAAATAATATAAAAGTATATAGTAAAGCCTAATAATGTCCAAAACAGAATATAATATAGCATGGAACAATAAAAAATTATAGATACGTTGGAGACGTATCACACCTTGCCTATGGTGGAAGCAGCTCCGTTGAACGGTATCATCGAGGAACATGTCGCCGGGGCAGGAGGAGTGGACGAAGGCGGCGGCCATTTTTTTGGAACCTTCTTCCGCTTCACGCCTGGAACCTTGCTCACCTTCTCCGCCGGCGGCCGGGCAGATCGCACAGCGGCGGCGGCGCCCGGTGTGTGTGCCTTTTGGCGGGGCCAGTCGGATTGCCGCCCTGAATGACGACTTTGACCTGCCGCTTGCGGGTAGGCACGTTGGGGCCTTGGGCGATGGCGGGGGCGACATGGCCGGTGACGAGATCCGCTGGGGGGGGGGGGAGATTGCGCATGCGCGACCTCCACGGTGGCAGGGGGCGGCTGGAAGGATTCCATGGCGGCGAGGAATGGCGGGGAAGACGGACCAGAGCGCGCGGTGGCGGGGCAATGGCGGCCGAGGAGGGGGGAAGCGGGAACGGCCGCGCGGAAAGTTCCCTCCCGCCAAATCTCGCTGCGGATAGGGGGCGAGCTCGGGTCGGCCTCCCACCCCATGAATCTAGAGGTTGAGGTCGAACTTTTGCCGCACCCCGCAAAATCTTTTACGGGTCAGTCGCGTTTGAGGGATCTGCTCGGGCAGAATTTTCCGCGCTGACCCGTATTTTGGCGGTTATTTTGCGGGTCGCGGCTATATACGGGTATGCTAGAGAGATGCTCTAAGCCCCTTGTCCCGTAAACATTATGTGGGTGTAGCAAATGTCGTATTTTAGCGCCGCCTTGGATTTTATCTGGAGAAAAGCAATTCTCCCATGCACGGGAGGAGGTCCCGTGCATGGGACAGCCATTGATGCGCTTTGAGATTCGGAGCCATGCATATGTACTTTCACCACATGCATGCCAACTGTTCCAGCTATGCAGCCTATGCTCCGACATTCAATACTTTTTCATCTTATTTCGAAGTTTATATATATTTGATCCTTTGACTAAAAAATCCAATTAATAATTTGTTTGCATATTTGTGTTTATGATGACAAGATCTTGAAAACGAGACCACTTTTGAATATACATTGAATTTTTTAAAATTGAAATTCTGAAAACATGGTAAAAATATGTGAAACACGATGAAACACTATAGAAAACTATGAGTTATTTTTGTGAAACAGAATGAAGTATTATTGATTTTTTTCGCATGGAATTAATGAATTTGGATGGTGATTTAGTTGTCAAAATAATAATATCAAAAAATATATTAAATATCGGTCTTGTTTTAAATAACTTGTCAGAAAAAACACAATTTAAAAATTGTTTGCATTTTTAATTTTGTTCACAAATTCTAATTTTTTCCATAAAATGTTCCCATTTTCAAAATTTTGTTCACAAATTTTAAAAATATTCATGTTTTGGATATTTGTTCACAAATTCTAAAATGCTCAGAAACTTCAAAAAATGTTCCCGCACTAGATTTGTTCACGAATTTAAAAAAAATCATGTTTTGAATTTTTTTTCTGAAATTTAAAAAAATTCTGCGAATTTAAAAAATGTTCACATTTTTTATTCACAAATTTAAACACACAGTGTAATCAAACTTTTATTTCAAAATATATTGGACATATATTTATCTGATCAAAGCAGCCGCCTCGTCTGATGAGTGTCACTCTTTTCTTGTGCTATTCACGCTGCTTTCACTTCCCTAAACAAGAGCAGTTGGGTAATGCAATCGGCGTGGTAGCTAGCGACTGCCCGTTGCCAGCAGTCCATATATACTGGAGTACTTGATCCATAAGAGATGGACCGACCCACCCAGTAGCCATGATAGCGTTCCTCCTATTCCTCTTACTCGCTCTCGCCGCCAGCAACACCGAGCACGGAGGTGCAGTTGCTGCCGCCGACGACCCACCTGCCGCCCTTACCATCCTGACACTGCACGGTAGCCACGAAAACACCTCCCTGGCCGTGCAGACCCACGACCTCTCCCTCGCCGGCTTCACCGACGAGAGCCTCCACTGGCACGCCTTCCCAGGCCACGAGCATCTGATCCCCACGTCCAAGCCCCTGCCGTTCGGCAGCAGCTACAGCGAGCTCATCGGCGGCCTCGCCAACCTGCCGGGCCTGCCGCTAGGGCGGGACGCCATGATGCACGCCGTCCGTGTGCTCTCCGCCTACGACCCGGCCGCCGACGCAGAGCCAGTCAAGTGGGCTCTGGCGGCCGTGAAGGTGATGATCTGCGAGTCCGGGCGGCTGAAGCCCATCAGAGAGACCGTGAGAAGCGGATGGGACAGCGAGTCCCGCGTCGCCCCCGAGCATCTGCCCTACATCGAGCACTGGGACACCATGTCCTATGAGATCATCCGCGCCAACCGCACGGGCAAATGGGAAGACGGGCCCTTCACCAAGATGCTGGAGACCCAGGCCAACATCCGCAGCAAGGAGGAGGCGGTGGCGGTGATGAACATGCTCATGGATGCGGACTTCGAGCAAGTGCTCAAGGCTCACGCCATCCCGATCAATTTAGAGTAAACGTGCATGCATGCTTGCTTGCAGCTGGTTTTAGACTTTATTTAGGTCCGTCTCCACTCGATGTTTCTTTCATGTCCGTCTAGTTTGTTGCTCATCTAGCTAGTTGGAACACGTAGGCTTTCAGTTTTGCTTGCTTCCTTGTGCTAGTTGTTTCAGGCTTTCAGCCCCGATATCTCAAATAATTTAGTCAATTCTATTCAGAAAGAAAATGTTAAAACTTTGGCATGCATAGACAATCTGCAGTCCATTTATTTTAGAGAAAAGCATAATTTTTGTAATTGAACTCTGTTTAAAGTGTAGAAATGACCCCTCAACTCCAAAGCCCGTAAACTTAGAGCATCTCTATCAGATGCCATAAACATAATTCCTCTCAAACCTTCTCCCTACCTCAAAAAGTCAAATATTTGGGGTGATTAAACTTTTGCTCAGCTAGAGGATGCCCTAACTTAAAACCCTAAAAGAATCAACTACATTTTTTTTATATAAAAAACGTGTTTCAAACACTCATTTAAACAACTTAATTGCATTATTCGACAACGCTTTCTCATTACCATCATACATAACATAAGTAACAGTCCATTCCTACCACGTTTCCCTCATACATAGCATAATGTCAAATACATAGCTTAAGTCAAGAACATTTGTCTAATACATGTTTAACAGTTTCTAAATACACGATAACATTTTTTTAAATATATATTTTGATTTCTACAGTTCTCTTACACATTGTACATTTCTGGTATACATTAAAAATATTTTTTATACAATCTTAACATTTTTCATATCCTTGATTAACATTTTTCCAAATATTGTGTTTTATACCCCTAAAAAATTATATGTTTTATGTCTACTTTTTTTTACAAACCGTACATTTTTCTTAAACACCGGAATTTTTTTATGCATGTTGAACATTTTTCTGAATTACACAAACATTTTTGTACACTGTATAAGAATGTTTTCAAAAACTATCCATGTACAGGTTTTGGAAAACACGTGAAAAATTTCTAAATGTTACCACACATTTTACATATATGTCAGGAACTTTTTTTTAATACACGTTTAACATTTTATATCTGCTTACATAAATACATTAGTGCAATATCTTTTGTAGAATATAACACCAACATTTATAAATAAATGACTTACTGGTGGATACCTTACTCTATCGAGCATGAACAACTAGTTAATTTAAATTAGTGGGTTTGGCCCTCTTCCCCCACTGTATGTTAGGGTAGGGGGCTATGGCTCCCCCACTGTATGTTAGGGTAGGGGGCTATGGCCCCCCTCCACTTCACAACACCACGTCGTATTTCTGTAGCCACGTTGGCGATGGGTGCCTACATAGTGGTTGCGCTGCTATCTGTAGCCATCTTACCATGCACCACTGGCGATGGGTGCCTATATAGTTGTGGCGTTGCTATCTGTAGCCACCTTACCATGCACCATTGGTGATGGGTGCCTTCTACTATGCTCCTTGAGCTTGTGTAGATTTTTCTCTTAAAGAGGAAAGGGTGATGCGTTAAAATAAAGATAAATATTTTCCTCAGTTAAGAACCAAGGTATCAATCCAGTAGGAGAAACACACAAGTCTCCAATGATAGCACCTACACAAACAAACAAATACTTACACCCAATGCGATAAAGGGGTTGTCAATCCCTTTATGGTTACTTGCAAGGATGAGATCTGATAGAGATAGGAATAAAAGATAAATCGCCGCCCCCGCTACATCAACACACGCGACTGACTCGTCGTCCGCGCCTGCGGTCAAACCGTTTCCAAAACTGCGGGCGACTCTCCTGTCCACGCCGGCTTGTGACGCCACGGCCGATTCATCTGTCTGCTCCCGCGGCCGACTCGACCGCGATTGATTTCAGCTTCACCGTGGTCATCATCAATTCCGCGGTGGATAATTTCTGGCCCGACAAATCAGGTGAAATCCGTCCAGTATATTTTTATATTGAATATTGCTTTCTTTAAAAGAGCAATTACTCCGGCTTGCAAGTTCTCTAATGCAGGACAAGTTATCTACTGTGAAAGGGACTATTGTATCATTGAGCTATTTAAAGACTTATACCGGTTTATATCACGATCAAAAATGGAGAATCTTAAGCCAACTCGTCGAGTCGTCTTACTACTCGGGGGCTACAATGGTATGACTCAGCAAATCTTGCCAGTTTCAGCAAATTCAAGAACCCCAGGACGTTGGAGGGAAAGATAACCCGGTATCGGAGGCTACTGCCATATTGATGAAAATTGAAAGGCCATTAGAAAAATTCTGGCTTAAAAAGAAGATTTTGGCTCAACATCTGGTTCAAGAGAAATCTGTCTCTCACTAAAGCTCTCAATATCCGGTTTAAAATTCCAGCTCAAAAAGAATTTATCTCTCGCAAAGTTCGAGTTCTCAGAAAAAATTAAAGGTTGCCAAAGAGAACTTGCTGCTATGATGCACGGTTGAAACATGGGTATCCTGCCTTATGGGCTTATCTTGGTCACTTGGGGGCTTCCTGCTCATCGAGCATAGCTGTGAATATCCCTCTTGATCGGCTCAAACGTCACACTTGTCAGTATGTCACTTGGGGGCTTTCTGTTCAAACATAGGCGTATTCGACCAAAGAGAACATATCGTTACTACCCTCTTGACTAGGTTTGTTCAAACATAGGCGTATTCGACCAAAGAGAACATAACCTTTCCGGGTCATCCAACCTGTAGCCAGCTATTTCAACTCCATCAGGTAATCCTGATTGACCCGTCGAACTCTTAACGATCAGTCTTTACGGCGTATTCGACCAAGATCTGAGCTTGTTAAGGTTAAAACGCCGGTTTGTCATGTGAGAGCACGGCTCACAAATAGTTAGGATAGATCCAGGCTTCATAAGCCGCCTTCTTTAAAACTTGGATAAATCGGCCTGTGATGTATGTCGTTACTCTGAGCCCGCGTACTCCTGATAAGTCTATAAAGCAAGACCTGACTTTATCTGGGTTCAAGTGTGGATTGGGTAATGTGAGTCAGGCTCACGGAAAGCACGTACCTTCCAGTGGCTCAGGCTAGTTTCATCGAAGTAAACACTTTGGCTTGGCGGCCTTCAAAAGCCTCGAATTTTTTGCTTTCTTTTCTTTATACGATTTCTTTTTTGCCATCTGGTTTTTACACATCGGGCCAAGCTGCCCTACTTATGGCTCATATTTGAAGCATCTTCAGGTCTTTGCAACCCGCCAGGATGGCAGACTCTAAGTCGCCAGTATATGATAATAGCCCAACTTGGCTGGATTTTCATGATGATATTGAATGATTGAGGTTTTCATACCGGATTATATTATTCAACTCTTGAATAGGCAACATGGCTGGATTTTTATTATGGTTATCAATAACAAATATTATGATTGAGGTTTTCAAAGTCGCTTCAACGCAATGGCTATTATTTTATCAATAGATATAATTTATTCTACAACGGAAGGAATAGTCCCGTGTCGCTGTAGACTTACGACCTGACACTTGGGGGCTACATTATTCAAGTTGAGATTACATCAAATATGCAAGTCCCATGTCACTGCCAGCATGCACCATGGCACTTGGGGGCTAATGCAAAGTCATTTTTTGCTCACCTTATTGAAGACCCGACTCATCACATTGTAATGAGCCGGCCCTTGGGGGCTACCAATTGCTCCTTTCAACAATTCAAGGTACACAAGTCTTAAATCCATTATATTGGAAGGTCCACTACTCAGTTGGAAGAGTGCAAAGCTCTTAACCTTATGGACGTGGGTTCGAGCCCCATGGAGAGGATTATATCATATGATATTATTTTCAATGAAGTATATATAAAGTCCCAGCTTGTAATATCTTACTAAGCTGGCCCTTGGGGGCTACACGTTGCTGTTTAAATCTACATGATCATATCTACAAAGTCCCTGCTCATTATTGCTCAATGACCCGGCCATTGGGGACTATATTGGTCGAACAAGGGGGTCAATACATATATATAAATGAAACTCAACACAAATGATGGTAATAAAATAAAATTGTGAATATTATTGCTTACGCACATCAAATTGTCTTTTAGAGTAGCCCCGGTTTTTTTTGCAAGTCGCATTGTAGATGAACTCGCAAGCGTAGTATCCACAGTAATCATTCCAGGGTTCCTACCACAAGCACTTTACGAAAAATAGAGGTCAATAAAACTGATAATGAAGCATTATAAATGGTATTGATGAAAGTAGCTAGAATCAACGGGATCGAGATGCGCGGAACTAGCTAGCTAGTACTACTTACTTTCGGGTATGTCCAACGCACATCCCCCGGCAGTCCCGGAGCTTGTGCGGTGAATACTTTCCAAACCCTGCGAGACAAAGAAAACAATTACTTGACATCAAGAAATGAACAAAGTTTTCGATATGGTGCGATAATTATCGATTGAACCTACTTCTCGAGCATTTTAGTCATGTCCGCATAGTCTTCGGGAGATTTTCGTCTCGAGTCTAAGACGGTTACTAGTCCCTGCTCAAGCTTAATCTCTAGGAGAATATAGTGGAACCTGCGCACGCATGCATAACTCATCAATTACATTACTATAACCTCGAGTAATAAGGGAAACCGAATATGCACAAGACAGTAACACTCACTTGAGATTGTAAGGAAAGAGTATTTTAGCTTTGTTTTGATTTTGAAGCAACGATCGTAGCAAGTCGGCCTCGGTGTCTTTGGCATGAAATTTAACCATATATTCATCTATGAGATTTGTGTTAATGAACCCAGTATCATAGATTTTTGCTTTTCTGCATTCGACGATCTTCAATCTACATAATATAGTGAGGATAATTATATATACAAGCAATGAAAGAGCTGAGCTATATATAGAGAGATTTAATGATAGAAGTAGTACTTACAGACAGTAGCAAGTGACCATTAATTTATCGAGGGCCTTTTGATTGAACCACTAGAAGAACTCCTCAAATGCAACAGACAACAGTTCAATTACAACGAGGTCGTGCTCCTCTTTAACTCTCAGTGTCAAAGTATCCTTCCCCCAGACTCTCTGCAGGTTTTCATGTACCAATCATGAAATCTTCGCATCATCGTTGTCAGAGGACTTCCATCTTTGATGAGAGGCTTCCCGTACTGGTATTTGTGTTCGCCCACCTCCATTGTATCATAATGTGCATCGTCGGGCAGGTAATCTCCAGAATTGGTACCGAGCAAAATCATCGGATGATTAGCGATGATATCGCTAGACACCTTGAGCGGGGAGCACGATTAGTTCGCTTGTTCACTGAGCTGGGCAATTTTTTTCCCAGCTCGTCGTTGTGCTAACCCTCGATCATTGATAGTACTTCCCGACCGCTCTGCTTCGATATATGACCTTTCAATAATGCGCTCATAGTTGGTTTTTGGTAGAGATGGTGGTGGTTTCTTGAGGACATCGATAGTGCGCTTTGCTTTCACCAGATCTATCTTCTCCTCCGGAGATGGATGTTTCTTAGCTCTTTGTGTTTCAAAGAACTCCCTCACTTGGGCTTGACAGATCTCCGCGTTTTCCTTCTCAGTCATCTCGTATGGTAACTTCTCTAGAGGCGTTAGAGATGGACCGAATCTGAATTGCCTCCCCCTCTGGATGTACTACTAGAACCGGAGCAGACGGAGCGGTTGTGGCAGTCTTCTTTCCTTGCTTACGAGGCGGAGCAGACGGAGCAGCCGGAGCGGTGGCGGCTCTCTTCCGCCCTTGCTGATGAGGCGGACAAGGAGGTGGGCTGCTCGGGCGTGCCGGCGCAGGCGAAGAAGGAGGCGGAGTGCCGCCGCGCGCCAGAGAAGGAGGCGGAGTGCCCTGATCACTCGCCGGAGGAGGAGGTGGAGGAGGAGGCGGGGTGCCCTGACTCGCCGGAGGAGGCGGAGGTGGAGGCATCCAGTTCGGAAGGTTGATGAGCTCCTTCTGCCATAGACATGGAGTCTTCAGAGCAGAACCCAGCCGAGTCTCCCCTTCACCGGTAGGGTGGTCAAGCTCGATCTCCTCAAATCCCTCCGTTATTTCATCCACCATCACCCTAGCATATCCTTCTGGAATTGGCCGGCAGTGAAAAGTTGCGCCGGGTTCAGGAGGTGCAACAGAGCCGATAGTTGCCTTGACTTTGAAGTTCTGCCATTGCGTCATAAGGTGGCAATGTTGAGACTCCGTGATAGCATCCACGAGGTAGCTAGCAGGAGCCATGAAGACAGGCTCCTGAAGCAGCTCGATGGAAGCCACGCTGCTTCTCCGCTGAGATGGCGGGGTAGCTTTGGCAGGTCGCTTATTGTGAACTGCTTCTCGTTCCTCTAGCGCTTTTACCCTTGCGTGCAGCGCCTGCAGTTGGGTTTGCTCCATTGCCCTCCTCCTCTCATGGCCTTTGTAACCTCCTGCATCCGGAAACCCATCCTTCCATGGAATGGAGCCTGACGTGCCTCGTGTCTGTCCAAGGTGCTCAGGATTCCCGAGGGCCATTATGAGCTCGTCGTTTTCTCTTTCGGGAACGAACGTCCCTTCCCGCGCTGCGGCGCTATACTCCTGAAGCTTCGTGACGGGTATTCGTAGTTGCTCGTTCGTCCAAACGCACTTCCCTGTTTCAGGGTCCAAGGTTCCGCCAACCCCGAAGAACCAAGTCCTTGAACGGTCTGGCCAGTTCAATGTCTCTGGTTTGACCCCTTTATCAAGCAGATCATTCTCAGCCTTTGCCCACAACGGCCGGGTTTTGAGGTAGCCACCTGACCCCGTGTGATGGTGATGCTCCTTCTTCACAGCATTTATCTTGATTGTCGCTGACATCTTCTTACTCTTGTCCGATGTATTGTGGGCCACAAATGTGTCCTAGTGATCTCTGATCTTCTCAAACCGACCGATGAATTCTGGTGTCTTTTCTTTGTCAACAAACTTTGTTTTCAGCTCATTCTTCCACCTCCTGAACATATCTGCCATCTTCTTAAGAGCATGAGACTTGACCAATGGCTCTATAGCTGGCTTCTCTGGATCCTCCTTTGGCGGTAGGGTGTGCTACCTCTTGAGCACTGCGTTGGATTTCCCCGAAGAGGAAGGGATGATGCAGCAAAGTAGCGTAAGTATTTCCCTCAGTTTTTGAGAACCAAGGTATCAATCCAGTAGGAGGCTATGCTCGAGTCCCTCGTACCTACACAAAAACAATAGCTCAATGAAACCAACGCGCTTAGGGGTTGTCAATCCCTTCACGGTCACTTACGAAAGTGAGATCTGATAGAGATGATAAATAATATTTTTGGTATTTTTGGTATAGAGATGCAAAGTAAAAAGTAAAAGCAAAGCAATAATAAAGTGATGGAGATTGATATGATGAGAAAGGGACCAGGGGGCCATAGGTTTCACTAGTGGCTTCTCTCAAGAGCATAAGTATTCTACGGTGGGTGAACAAATTATTGTTGAGCAATTGACAGAATTGAGTACAGTTATGAGAATATCTAGGTATGATCATGTATATAGGCATCACGTCCGAGACAAGTAGACCGAAACGAGTCTGCATCTACTACTATTACTCCACTCATCGACCGCTATCCAGCATGCATCTAGAGTAGTAAGTTAAAAACAGAGTAACACCTTAAGCAAGATGACATGATGTAGAGGGATAGTTTCATGCAATATGATAAAAAAAACCATCTTGTTATCCTCGATGGCAACAATACAATACGTGCCTTGCTGCCCCTTCTGTCACTGGGAAAGGACACCGCAAGATCGAACCCAAAGCTACGCACTTCTCCCATGGCAAGAAAAACCAATCTAGTAGGCCAAACCAAACTGATAATTCGAAGAGACTTGCAAAGATAACCAATCATACATAAAAGAATTCAGAGAAGATTCAAATATTATTCATAGATAGACTGGATCATAAACCTACAATTCATCGGTCTCAACAAACACACCGCAAAAAGAAGATTACATCGAATAGATCTCCACAAGAGAGGGGGAGAACATTGTATTGAGATCCAAAAAGAGAGAAGAAGCCATCTAACTACTAACTATGGACCCATAGGTCTGAAGTAAACTACTCACACTTCATTGGAGGGGCTTGGATGATGATGTAGAAGCCCTCTGCGATCGATGCCTCCTCCGACGGAGCTCCGGAACAGGCCCCAAGATGGGATCTCGTGGATACAGAAAGTTGCTGCGGTGGAATTAGGTTTTTTGGCTCCTTTTCTGATCATTTGGGGATACATGGATATATATGGGAGGAAGAAGTACGTCGGTGGAGCTTCGAGGGGCCCACGAGGCAAGGGGGCACGCCCTAGGGGGGCGCCCTCCACCCTCGTGACCACCTCGTGGCTTTCTTGACGGAGGGTCCAAGTCTCCTGGATCTTATCTGATGAGAAAATCACGTTTCCGAAGGTTTCATTCTGTTTGGACTCCGTTTGATATTCCTTTTCTTCGAAACCCTAAAACAGGCAAAAAACAGCAATTCTGGGTTGGGCCTCCGGTTAATAGGTTATTCCCAAAAATAATATAAAAGTGGATAATAAAGCCCAATAATGTCTAAAACAGTAAATAATATAGCATGGAGCAATCAAAAATTACAGATACGTTGGAGACGTATCAAGCATCCCCAAGCTTAATTCATGCTCGTCCTCGAGTAGGTAAATGATAAAAATAGATTTTTTGATGCGGAGTGCTACTTGGCATAATTTTAATGTAATTCTTCTTAATTGTGGTATGAACATTCAGATCCGAAAGATTCAAGACAAAAGTTCATATTGACATAAAAATGATAATACTTCAAGCATACTAACTAAGCAATTATGTCTTCTCAAAATAACATGGCCAAAGAAAGTTCATCCCTACAAAATCATATAGTTTAGTCATGTTTCATTTTCGTCACACAAGAATGCTCTCATCATGCACAACCCCGATGACAAGCCAAGCAATTGTTTCATACTTTAGTAATCTCAAACCTATAAACTTTCACGCAATATATGAGCGCGAGCCATGGACATAGCACTATGGGTGGAATAGAATATAATGAGGGGGGTTATGTGGAGAAGACAAAAAAGGAGAAAGTCTCACATCAACGAGGCTAATCAATGGGCTATGGAGATGCCCACCGATTGATGTTAATGCAAGGAGTAGGGATTGCCATGCAACGGATGCACTAGAGCTATAAATGTATGAAAGCTCAACAAAAGAAACTAGTGGGTGTGCATCCAACTTGCTTGCTCACGAAGACCTAGGGCATTTAAGGAGGCCCATTGTTGGAATATACAAGCCAAGTTCTATAATGAAAAATTCCCACTAGTATATGAAAGTGATAACATGAGAGACTCTCTACTATGAAGATCATGGTGCTACTTTGAAGCACAAGTGTGGTAAAAGGATATTAACATTGTCCCTTCTCTCTTTTTCTCTCATTTTTTGGGCCTTTTCTTTTTTATGGCCGTTCTCTCTTTTTTTGGGCCTTCTCTTTTTTTATGGCCTTTTTTTGAAGATTCCTCACTTGGGACAATGCTCTAATAATTATGATCATCACACTTCTATTTATTTACAACTCAATGATTACAACTCGATACTAGAACAAAAATGACTCTATATGAATGCCTCTGGCGGTGTACCGGGATATGCAATGAACCAAGAGTGACATGTATGAAAGAATTATGAACAGTGGCTTTTCCACAAATACTATGTCAACTACATGATCATGCTAAGCAATATGACAATGATGAATGTGTCATGATGAACGGAATGATGGAAAGTTGCATGGCAATATATCTCGGAATGGCTATGGAAATGCCATAATAGGTAGGTATGGTGGCTGTTTTGAGGAAGATATAAGGAGGTTTATGTGTGAAAGAGCGTATCATATCACGGGGTTTGGATGCACCGGCGAAGTTTGCGCCAACTCTCAATGTGAGAAAGGGCAATGCACGGTACCGAAGAGGCTAGCAAGGATGGAAGGGTGAGAGTGCGTATAATCCATGGACTCAACATTAGTCATAAAGAACTCACATACTTATTGCAAAAATCTACAAGTCATCAAAAACCTCGGCACTACGCGCATGCTCCTAGGGGGATAGATTGGTAGGAAAAGACCATCGCTCGTCCCCGACCGCCACTCATAAGGAAGACAATCAAATAACACCTCATGTTTCAAATTTGTTGCATAACGTTTACCATACGTGCATGCTACGGGACTTGCAAACCTCAACACAAGTATTTCTCAATTTCACAACTACTCAACTAGCATGACTTTGATATTATTACCTCCATATCTCAAAACAATCATCAAGCATCAAACTTTTCTTAGTATTCAACACACTCATACGAAAGTTTTATTATTAATCTTGCATACCAAGCATATTAGGATTTTAAGCAAAATTACCATGCTATTAAGACTCTCAAAATAATCTAAGTGAAGCATGAGAGAACAATAGTTTCTATAAAACAAATCCACCACCGTGCTCTAAAAGATATAAGTGAAGCACTAGAGCAAAACTATAAAGCTCAAAAGATATAAGTGAAGCACATAGAGTATTCTATCAAATTCCAAATCATGTATGGCTCTCTCAAAAGGTGTGTACAGAAAGGATGATTGTGGTAAACTAATAAGCAAAGACTCAAATCATAAAAGACGCTCCAAGCAAAACACATATCATGTGGTGAATAAAAATATAGCTCCAAGTAAAGTTACCGATAGAAGTAGACGAAAGAGGGGATGCCTTCCGGGGCATCCCCAAGCTTTGGCTTTTAGGTGTCCTTAGATTATCTTGGGGGTGCCATGGGCATCCCCAAGCTTAGGCTCTTGCCACTTCTTGTTCCATAATCCATCAAATCTTTACCCAAAACTTGAAAACTTCACAACACAAAACTTAAAGTAGAAAATCTCGTGAGCTCCGTTAGCGAAAGAAAACAAAAGACCACTTCAAGGTACTGTAATGAACTCATTCTTTATTTATATTGGTGTTAAACCTACTGTATTCCAACTTCTCTATGGATTATAAACTATTTTACTAGCCATAGATTCATCAAAATAAGCAAACAACACACGAAAAACAGAATCTGTCAAAAACAGAACAGTCTGTAGTAATCTGTAGCTAGCGCAAGATCTGGAACCCCAAAAATTCTAAAATAAATTCTGGACGTGAGGAATTTATCTATTAATCATCTGCAAAAATAATTAACTAAATATCACTTTCCAAATAAAAATGACAGCAGTTCTCGTGAGCGCTAAAGTTTCTGTTTTTTACAGCAAGTTCAACAAGACTTTCCCCAAGTCTTCCCAACGGTTCTACTTGGCACAAACACTAATTAAACACAAAAAACACAACCAAAACAGAGGCTAAATAATTTATTTATTACTAAACAGGAGCAAAAAGCAAGGAATAAAATAAAATTGGGTTGCCTCCCAACAAGCGCTATCGTTTAACGCCCCTAGCTAGGCATAACAAGCAAGAATAGATCTAGGTATTGCCATCTTTGGTAGGCAATCCATAAGTGGCTCTCATGATAGATTCATATGGTAATTTTATTTTCTTTCTAGGGAAGTGTTCCATGCCCTTTTTTAATGGAAATTGAAATCTAATATTCCCTTCCTTCATATCAATAATTGCACCAACCATTCTAAGGAAAGGTCTACCGAGAATAATAGGGCAAGAAGGATTGCAATCTATATCAAGAACGATAAAATCTACGGGCACATAATTCCTATTTGCAACAATAAGAACATCATTAATTCTTCCCATAGGTTTCTTAATAGTGGAATCCGCAAGATGCAAGTTTAGAGAGCAATCATCAAATTCACGGAAATCTAGCAAATCGCACAAAGTTTTGGGAATAGTAGAGACACTAGCACCCAAATCACACAAAGCATAAAACTCATAATTTTTAATTTTAATTTTAATAGTAGGTTCCCACTCATCATAAAGTTTTCTAGGGATAGAAACTTCCAATTCAAGTTTTTCTTCATAAGATTGCATCAAGGCATCAACGATATGTTTAGTAAACGCTTTATTTTGACTATAAGCGTGAGGCCATTTTAGCATGGATTGCAACAAGGAAATACAATCAATCAAAGAGCAATTTTCATAATTAAATTCCTTAAAATCCAATATAGTGGGTTTAGCAACATCTAGGGTTTTAATTCCTTCAATCCCACTTTTATCAAATTTAGCATCAAGATCAACAAATTCCGAATTCTTAGAACGCCTTCTAGGTAAAGGTGGATCATATTCAGTCCCATCATTATCAAGATTCATATTTCAAAACAAAGATTTAATAGGGGACACATCAATAACTTTTAGATCTTCATCATTATTTTCATAGGAACTAGAAGAACACGCTTTTATAAAGGCATCTTTCTTAGCACGCATCCTAGCGGTTCTTTCTTTGCACTCGTCAATGGAAATTCTCATGGCTTTGAGAGACTCATTGATATCATGCTTAGGTGGAATAGATCTAAGTTTCAAAGAATCAACATCAAGAGCAATTCTATCAACGTTCCTAGCCAAATCATCAATCTTAAGCAATTTTTCTTCAATCATAGCATTAAAATTCTTTTGCGAAGAAATAAATTCTTTAATATTAGATTCAAAATCAGAGGGCATCTTATTATAATTTCCATAAGAATTGTTGTAGGAATTACCATAATTATTAGAGGGATTACTAGGATAAGGCCTAGGATTGAAATTTCCTCTATACGCGTTGTTACCAAAATTGTTCCTACCAACAAAATTCACATCCATAGATTCATTATTATTCTCAATCAAAGTAGACAAGGGAACATCATTAGGATCAGAAGAAACACTCTTATTAGCAAATAATTTCATAAGTTCATCCATCTTTCCACTCAAAACATTAATTTCTTCTATCGCATGCACCTTTTTAGTAGATCTTTCAGTATGCCATTGAGAATAATTAACCATAATATTATCTAGGAGTTTAGTAGCTTCTCCTAAAGTAATTTCCATAAAAGTGCCTCCCGCGGCCGAATCTAAAAGATTTCTAGAAGCAAAATTCAATCTGGCATAAAAATTCTGAATAATAATCCACAAATTTAAACCATGAGTTGGGCAATTACGTATCGTTAATTTCATTCTCTCCCAAGCTTGTGCAACATGTTCATGATCAAGTTGTTTAAAATTCATAATATCGTTTCTAAGAGAGATGATCTTAGCGGGAGGAAAATACTTAGAGATAAAAGCATCTTTGCACTTGTTCCATGAATCAATACTATTTTTAGGCAAAGACGAAAACCAAGCTTTAGAACGATCTCTAAGCGAAAAAGGAAATAGCTTCAATTTAACAATATAATTATCGACATCTTTCTTCTTTTGCCTGTCACACAAATCAACGAAGCTATTAAGATGGGTAGCGGCATCTTCACTAGGAAGGCCGGAGAACGGATCTTTCATGACAAGATTCAACAAGGCAGTATTAATTTCACAAGATTCAGCATCGGTAAGAGGAGCAATCGGAGTGCTAAGGAAATCATTATTGTTGGTATTGGTGAAGTCACACAATTTAGTATTATCTTGAGCCATCGCGACAAACAAGCAATCCAACACACGAGCAAACAAAAAGCAAACGGCAAAAGAGGCAAATAGAGAGGGAGGATAGAGAGAGAGGGCGAATAAAACGGCAAGGGTGAAGTGGGGGAGAGGAAAACGAGAGGCAAATGGCAAATAATGTAATGCGGGAGATAGGGATTGTGATGGGTACTTGGTATGTTGACTTTTGCGCAGACTCCCCGGCAACGGCGCCAGAAATTCTTCTTGCTACCTCTTGAGCACTGCGTTGGATTTCCCCGAAGAGGAAGGGATGATGCAGCAAAGTAGCGTAAGTATTTCCCTCAGTTTTTGAGAACCAAGGTATCAATCCAGTAGGAGGCTACGCTCGAGTCCCTCGTACCTACACAAAAACAATAGCTCAACGCAATCAACGCGCTTAGGGGTTGTCAATACCTTCACGGTCACTTACGAAAGTGAGATCTGATAGAGATGATAAATAATATTTTTGGTATTTTTGGTATAGAGATGCAAAGTAAAAAGTAAAAGCAAAGCAATAATAAAGTGATGGAGATTGATGTGATGAGAAAGAGACCCGGGGGCCATAGGTTTCACTAGTGGCTTCTCTCAAGAGCATAAGTATTCTACGGTGGGTGAAAAAATTACTGTTGAGCAATTGACAGAATTGAGCATAGTTATGAGAATATCTAGGTATGATCATGTATATAGGCATCACGTCTGAGACAAGTAGACCGAAACAATTCTGCATCTACTACTATTACTCCACTCATCGACCGCTATCCAGCATGCATCTAGAGTATTAAGTTAAAAATAGAGTAACATCTTAAGCAAGATGACATGATGTAGAGGGATAGTTTCATGCAATATGATAAAAAACCCATCTTGTTATCCTCAATGGCAACAATACAATACGTGCATTGCTGCCCCTTCTGTCACTGGGAAAGGACACCGCAAGATCAAACCCAAAGCTAAGCACTTCTCCCATGGCAAGAAAAACCAATCTAGTAGGCCAAACCAAACTGATAATTCGAAGAGACTTGCAAAGATAACCAATCATACATAAAAGAATTCAGAGAAGATTCAAATATTATTCATAGATAGACTGGATCATAAACCCACAATTCATCGGTCTCAACAAACACACCGCAAAAGGAAGATTACATCGAATAGATCTCCACAAGAGAGGGGGAGAACATTGTATTGAGATCCAAAAAGAGAGAAGAAGCCATCTAGCTACTAACTATGGACCTGTAGGTCTGAAGTAAACTACTCACACTTCATCGGAGGGGCTTGGATGATGATGTAGAAGCCCTCCGTGATCGATGCCTCCTCCGACGGAGCTCCGGAACAGGCCCCAAGATGGGATCTCGTGGATACAGAAAGTTGCGGCAGTGGAATTAGGTTTTTTGGCTCCTTTTCTGATCGTTTGGGGATACGTGGATATATATGGGAGGAAGAAGTACGTCGGTGGAGCTTCGAGGGGCCCACGAGGCAGGGGGGCGCGCCCTCCACCCTCGTGACCACCTCGTGGCTTTCTTGACGGAGGGTCCAAGTCTCCTAGATCTTATCTAATGAGAAAATCACGTTTCCGAAGGTTTCATTCCGTTTGGACTCCATTTGATATTACTTTTCTTCGAAACCCTAAAACAGGCAAAAACAGCAATTCTGGGTTGGGCCTCCGGTTAATAGGTTAGTCCCAAAAATAATATAAAAGTGGATAGTAAAGCCCAATAATGTATGAAACAGTAAATAATATAGCATGGAGCAATCAAAAATTATAGATACGTTGGGGACGTATCAGGGTGAAATTTGCCTTCAGCACGGTCCAAAGATCATCTTTCGGCCTATCGTTGACATAAGACACCTCAGGGTCTTCGTTCTTAGGCTTATACCATTGGTGGATGCTGATCGGGATCATGTCCCTAACAAGAACCCCGCACTAAGCAGAAAATGCTTCCTTGGTCTGGATGGGTTCAATCGGTTGGCCATCGCGCGCGACTGCTGTGATCATGAACCTTTCATCCTGGCGCAACTTTTTCTTCAGGCCTCGTCTCGTTACCGAAGTGTTGCTCGATCCGGAGGGCTAGAAAAGAAGAAAGAAAAGAGTTAATATGTGTACATACCAAAACAATTAATGCATCAATTATCTATAGTCCTCACAGGCTTAATTAATTAATATATATATATATATATATACATGGTCGGACTCCGTTCGGTCACCGAAACCGTCATCACGGTGTCCTTCTTCCACTGGCATTCGGTCACCGGAGCCATCATAATCACGTCCTTCCTCCTCCATTGTTCGATAACCGTAGCCTGCTTCTTCACCCTGTCCTTCCAGACCATCGGTGTCGTTGAGATACAACAAGACATTAGCTCTGGCTGCGATTATGTCCCCTAACACTTGTTCTGCTTCCTTGTCTCGGTCGTGCTCCATAGTTTCTGCAAATATTACAACATGGCAATTATTATACAAACATGACAGATGGATATATTAGTGGTAAACGTAGACCTAGCTAGCTAATCACAACAAGGAATCATATTAGTGGCCTCGACGCTTCTCTAGGGTTTGGGGTGGCCTCGGCAACGTTTCAAGGGTTCGGGGTGGCCTCGACGACAAGGCTCTTTTAACTTGGTAAACTTGGGTGGCCTCGACAATGCTTCTAGGGTTTGGATCAACTTGTGAACATCCATAATGGGGGCATTCTTGATAAATCTGGACCCTCGACCCTCGACCGCTTGGTGATCCAAGACCCTCTACCCTATTTCCCGACCCTCGACCCCCTCATGTCACGTTTGTCTAGTGTCAAAGGATTCAACAAAACCATATCTTCATCATTAGGCCAAAGTGACAGGCGCATGATGGTACGAAGTTCTGCAAAGTTGTTCTGGAATGGAGTCCCAGATAGAATAATTCGCTTTTACGTACAAAGTTCAGCAAGAGCCTTCCGAATATCGCTATTTGGAAGGCATTTGCTGAAATTCTTACAAAAAGGCGAATTATCCTATCCGGGACTCCGTTCTAGAACAACTTTGCACAACTTCGTACCATCATGCCCCGGTTACTTCCGGCTAATGATGAAGCCATGGATTTCTTCAATACTTTGACACTAGGCAACCTCTCGACCCCTCGGTGATCCTCGACCCTCGACCCTCGAACCCTCGGGCGACCCTCGACCCCTCGGCGTTCCTCGATCCTCGAACCCTAGACCCCTCGACGACCCTCGAACCCTCGGTGACCCTCAAACCTCTACCCTAGTTCTTGACCCTCGCCCCTCGAACCCTCGGCGCCACCCCCCCCCCTCATGTCAAAGTTATCGAGGAGGGGGTATTCGACCCCCCCCCCTCATGTGGAAGTTATCGGGAAGGGGGCATGTATATCGACAACGTCATACCCGATAAAAAATTAGAAGAGGAAGAAGAAGAAGAAAAAAGAGGAGAAGAAGAAAGGAATAGAGGAGATGATCGAAGAAAAAAAGAGGAGAAGAAGAAAGGAACAGATATATAAAACTTTTTTTCTTCTCTTTTCCTCTTCTTATTTATTTCCCCTATTCTTCCTCTCCTCTTCTTCTCCTTCTTACTCTTCTTACTTTCCTTTTTACTCTCCTTCTTTTTCTTCTTCTTCCTTCTTCCTAGATAAAACTTTTCTAAAAATGTAACTTTTGCATATATAGAAGTTTTTCTTCTTCTTCTTCCTTCTTCCTTCTTCCTTCTTCCTAGCTAGATATATAAAAAAATTCTAAGAATGTAACTTTTGCATATATAAAACTTTTTCTTCTTCTAACTTTTGCATACATAGATAAAACTTTTCTAAAAATCTAACTTTTGCATATATGAACATATATACACAGAGAACATACATACATATATACATTTTTATAAAAATGCAAAAAAACATAAATAAAATACATTTATACACACACACACACACACATACAGACATATACACACACAAAATGCAGGGCAGGGGTGACGCGCGGCGCCAGCGCGGGGCAGGGGTGGCGGCACGGCGGCAGCGAAGGGCAGCGGCAGCGGCAGCGCGCGGCGGCGGCGGCCAGTACAAGGAGGAGGAGGAGGGGATCGGGGCGGCGCTCACAGCGAGGAGGCGTCGGCGACGGGGAGTGGGCTCGGGGGCGGCGGACGGCGACAGCACGCTCGGGGGTGGGGGCAGGGGCGCGCGGGCTCGGGGACGACGTCGGCGACGGAGACAGCGACGACGAGGCACGGGCAAAGGCGGACGGCGACGGCGCAATCAGGGGCGACAGCAGGGGCAGCGGACAACGTCGGGGCAGCCTGGCGGCGTAGAGGAGGTCGGCGACGTCGTCGGGGGCAACTAGCGATGAAACTGAAAATTTTCACAAGTGCTGGCTTATATACACGACGCATTGGTCCCGGTTGGTGCCACAAACCGGGACCAATGCACCCCTTTAGTCCTGGTTGGTGCCACCAACCGGGACCAAAGGCCTTGTGCTGCCCGCGTCAAAAGTTTAGTCCCACCTTGCTAGCTGAGAGAGCTCGAGAGTGGTTTATAAGCGCTATTGCGCCCACCCTCTCGAGCTCTTCTCAACTGCAGGCTTTCATGCCTAGTCTGTCATTGTGTGCATGTGGGCCTACTGGGCCTATTGCGGGCCGGATAATCTTCATCATTTAACATGGTGCTTTGGTCAGCCTTGACTTTGAAGGGAGGAATTTCATGAAACTTTTTATAATCTTCGGACATGTCTGTCTTGCCCTCCACTCCCATGATATCTTTTTTTCCTGAAAGAACTATGTGGCGCTTTGGCTCATCGTATGATATGTTCGCTTCCTTATCTTTTCTTTTTCTCGGTTTGGTAGACATGTCCTTCACATAGAAAATCTGCGCCACATCATTGGCTAGTACGAATGGTTTGTCTATCTACCCAAGATTGTTCAGATCCACTGTTGTCATTCCGTACTGTGGGTCTACCTGTTCCCCGGCTCCTAACAGATTGACCCATTTGCACTTAAACAAAGGGACCTTAAAATCGTGTCTGTAGTCAAGTTCCTATATGTCCACTATGTAACCATAATATGTGTCCTTTCCCCTCTTGGTTGCTGCATCAAAGCGGACACCGCTGTTTTGGTTGGTGCTCTTTTGATCTTGGGCGATCATGTAAAATGTATTCTCATTTATCTCGTATCCTTTGTAAGTCAATACAGTCGAAGATGGTCCCCTGGACAACGAGTACAACTCATCAGAAACAGCGTTGTCAGCTCTGAGACGTGTTTCCATCCAACTGCCAAAAGTCCTGATGTGTTCACATGTAATCTAGTCGTCACACTGCTCAGGGTGTTTGGAGCGCAGACTTTTCTTGTGTTCACCGACATACGGGGTCACCAAGGTAGAATTCTGCAGAACTGTGTAGTGTGCTTGAGACCAAGAATGCCCGTCCCTGCATATTATTGAGTCCCCTCCTAGCGTGCCTTTTCCAGTCAGTCTCACCTCATACCGCGATTTAGGGAGATCAATCTTCTTAAGGCCAGGAATGAAGTCAACACAAAACCCAATGACATCCTCTGTTTGATGGCCCATGGAGATGCTTCCTTCTGGCCTAGTGCGGTTACGGACATATTTCTTTAGGACTCTCATGAACCTCTCAAAGGGGAACATATTGTGTAGAAATACGGGGCCCAGAACGATAATCTCATCGACTAGATGAACTAGTACGTGTGTCATGATATTGAAGAAGGATGGTGGGAACACCAGTTTGAAACTGACAAGACATCGCGCCACATCACTCCTTAGCTTTGGTATGATTTCTGGATCGATCACCTTATGAGAGATTGCATTCAGGGATGCACATAGCTTCACAATGGCTAATCGGACATTTTCCGGTAGAAGCCCCCTCAATGCAACCGGAAGAAGTTGCGTCATAATCACGTGGCAGTCATGAGACTTTAGGTTCTGAAACTTTTTCTCGGCCATATTTATTATTTCCTTTATATTCGACGAGAAGCCAGACGGGACCTTCATACTGAGCAGGCATTCAAAGAAGATTTCCTGCTCTTCTTTGGTAAGAGTGTAGCTGGCAGGACCTTCATACTGCTTTGGAGGCATGCCATCTTTTTCGTGCAAACGTTGCAGGTCCTCCCGTGCCTCCGGTGTATCTTTTGTCTTCCCATACACGCCCAAGAAGCCTAGCAGGTCCACGCAAAGGTTCTTCGTCACGTGCATCACGTCGATTGAAGAGCGGACCTCTAGGTATTTCCAGTAGGGTAGGTCCCAAAATATAGATTTCTTCTTCCACATGGGTGCGCGTTCCTCAGCATCATTCGAAACAGATAGTCCGCCAGGACCCTTTCCAAAGATTATGTGTAAATCATTGACCATAGCAAGTACGTGATCACCAGTACACATGGAGGGCTTCTTTCGGTGATCTGCCTAGCCTTTGAAATACTTGCCTTTCTTTCGACATTGATGGTTGGTCGGAAGAAATCGGCAATGGCCCAGGTACACATTCTTCCTGCATTTGTCCAAGTATATACTTTCAGTGTCAGCTAAACAATGCATGCATGTGTGGTATCCCTTGTTTGTCTGTCCTGAAAGGTTACTGAGAGCGGGCCAATCATTGATGGTTACAAACAGCAACGTGTGCAGGTTAAATTCCTCCTATTTGTGCTCATCCCACACACGTACACCGTTTCCATTCCACAACTATAAAAGTTCTTCAACTAATGGCGTTAGGTACACATCAATGTCGTTCCGGGTTGCTTAGTGCCTTGGATGAGAACTGGCATCATAATAAACTTCCGCTTCATGCACATCCAAGGAGGAAGGTTATACATACATAGTCACGGGCCAGGTGTTGTGATTGCTGCTCTGCTCCCCGAAAGGATTAATGCCATCCGCGCTTAAACCAAACCATGCGTTCCTTGGGTCACCTGCAAACTCGGCCCAGTACTTTCTCTCGATTTTTCTCCACTACGGCCCATCAGCGGGTGCTCTCAACTTCCCGTGTTTCTTACGGTCCTCTCTGTGCCATCGCATCAACTTGGCATGCTCTTCATTTCTGAACAGACGTTTCAACTATGGTATTATAGGAGCATACCACATCACCTTCGCAGGAACCCTCTTCCTGCGGGGGGGCTCGTCGTCAACATCACCAGGGTCATCTCGTCTGATCTTAAACCGCAATGCACCGCATACCGGGCATGCGTTCAAATCCTCATACGCACCGCGGTAGAGGATGCAGTCATTAGGGCATGCATGTATCCTCATCTCCTTCAATCCTAGAGGGCATACGACCTTCTTTGCTGCGTACGTACTGCCGGGCAATTTGTTATCCTTTGGAAGCTTCTTCTTCAATATATTCAGTAGCTCCTCAAATCCTTTGTCAGGCACAACATTCTCTGCCTTCCACTGCAGCAATTCCAGTATGGTACCGAGCTTTGTGTTGCCTGATACATCTCCAACGTATCTATAATTTTTAATTGTTTCATGCTATTATATTATCAACCTTGGATGTTTTATATGCATTTATATGCTATTTTATATGATTTTGGGGACTAACCTATTAACAAAGAGCCCAGTGCCAGTTTCTGTTTTTTCCTTGTTTGTGAGTATCGCAAAAAAGGAAAACCAAACGGAGTCCAATTGACCTGAAACTTCATGGAACTTATTTTTGGACCAGAGGAAGGCCATGGAGTAAAAGAGTTGGGCCAGAAGAGTCCCGGGCTACCCATGAGGGTGGGGGCGCGCCCACCCCCCTGGGCGTGCCTCCCTACCTCGTAGACAGGCCGGAGACCCCCCTGACTTGTTCCCGACTCCAACACCTCTTATATAACCCAAAACTTTCAGAAAGAAACCTAGATCAGGATTTCCGCCGCCACAAGCCTCTGTAGCCACCGAAAACCAATCTAGAGCCATTCCGGCACCCTGCCAGAGAGGGGGATCCCTCTCCGGTGGCCATCTTCATCATCCCGGCGCTCTCCATGATGAGGGAGTAGTTCACCCTCGGGGCTGAGGGTATGTACCAATAGCTATGTGTTTGATCTCTCTCTCTCTCGTGTTCTTGATTTGGCACGGTCTTGATGTATCGTGAGCTTTGCTATTATAGTTGGATCTTATGATGTTTCTCCCCCTCTACTCTCTTGTAATGGATTGAGTTTTCCCTTTGAAGTTATCTTATCGGATTGAGTCTTTAAGGATTTGAGAACACTTGATGTATGTCTTGCATGTGATTATCTGTGGTGACAATGGGATATCATGTGATCCTCTTGATGTATGATTTGGTGATCAACTTGTGAGTTCCGTGACCTCGTGAACTTATGCATAGGGATTGGCACACGTTTTCGTCTTGACTCTCCGGTAGAAACTTTGGGGCACTCTTTGAAGTTCTTTGTGTTGGTTGAATAGATGAACCTGAGATTGTGTGATGCATATCATATAATCATACGCACGGATACTTGAGGTGACATTGGAGTATCTAGGTGACATTAGGGTTTTGGTTGATTTGTGTCTTAAGGTGTTATTCTAGTACGAACTCTTGAATAGGTCAATCAGAAAGAATAACTTTGAGGTGGTTTCGTACCCTACCATAATTTCTTCGTTTGTTCTCCGCTATTAGTGACTTTGAAGTGACTCTTTGTTGCATATTGAGGGATAGTTATATGATCCAATTATGTTATTATTGTTGAGAGAACTTGCACTAGTGAAAGTATGAACCCTAGGCCTTGTTTCCTAGCATTGCAATACCGTTTGTGCTCATTTTTATCATTAGTTACCTTGCTATTTTTATATTTTCAGATTACAAAAACCTATATCTATCATCCATATTGCACTTGTATCACCATCTCTTCGCCGAACTAGTGCACCTATACAATTTACCATTGTATTGGGTGTGTTGGGGATACAAGAGACTCTTTGTTATTTGGTTGCAGGGTTGTTTGAGAGAGACCATTTTCATCCTACGCCTCCCACGGATTGATAAACCTTAAGTCATCCACTTGAGGGAAATTTGCTACTGTCCTACAAACCTCTGCACATGGAGGCCCAACAACATCTACAAGAAGAAGGTTGTGTAGTAGACATCATTGCCATCTTCGCAATTGGGATACAACCCTTTTTTGTGATCCTCTAACGTGCGATCGAACTTCAGCTTCTTCTTTTGACTTTCGCACTGTGTCCTTGCATCAACAATGACCCGGCGGAGATCATCATCATCGGGCACATCGTCTGGTTCCTCTTGATCTTCAGCAGCTTCCCCCGTTGCAGCATCACCGTATTCAGGGGGCACATAGTTGTCATCGTCCTCTTCTTCTTTGTTGTCTTCCATCATAACCCCTAATTCTCCGAGCTTGGTCCAAACATTATAGTGTGGCATAAAACCCTTATAAAGCAGGTGGGTGTGAAGGATTTTCTGGTCAGAGTAAGACTTTGTATTCCCACATATAGGGCATGGACAACACATAAAACCATTATGCTTGTTTGTCTCGGTCACTTCGAGAAAATTATGCAGGCCCTTAATGTACTCGGAGGTGTGTCTGTACATCCATTGTCGGTTTATCTGTGTGCATTATATATAATTATGTGTGTAAAAAACCATTACAGATTCACATGGATAGATAAGCGACCAAATTAATAGAAGTTCATCATCACATTAAAACCAAAGTACATACATAGTTCTCATTGAACAACATATAGCTCTCCAGAGTATCTAATTAAACCATACATTGAAACTATGTAAAACCTTTCAATGCAACAACAAATGCAATCATAATCACAACCAAGGTAACAATTGATCCAACGGCATAATGATATCAAGTCTCGGTATGAATGGCATATTTTTTAATCTTTCTAATCTTCAACTGTATTGCATCCATCTTGATCTTGTGATCATCGACGACATCCGCAACATACAACTCCAAAATCATCTTCTCCTCCTCAAATTTTTTTATTTTTTCCTTCAAGTAATTGTTTTGTTCTTCAACTAAATTTAACCTCTAGAAAATAGGGTTGGTTGGAATTTCCGGTTCACATACCTCCTAGATAAACAAAATCTATGTCACGTTGGTCGGCATAATTGTCATAAACAATAAATGAAACAAATAGTTATAAAAAATAATATATACCACATCTGAATCATAGCCAGGACGAGGGCCGACGGGGGCCGATACCAAAACCATCGCACTATACGATAACAAGCAATATAAAAGTAAGAAAATTAGATAAGTATCTATCTAAAGTAAGAAAAAAAATTCTTTCAGAAAGAAGATAAGAACAAGAGGCTCACCACGATGGTGTCGACGACGAGATCAGCGCGGGCGATCGACGGCGGTGAAGACGGGGACGGGACGTGACGGACCGCTAAACCTAGACAAATCTTGGGGAAAATGGAGCTTGGAGGTCGAGCTTCGAGAGGAGAAAGCTTAACTAGTGTGGCTCGGGCATTTCATCGAACACCTCATGTGCATAGGAGGTGAGCTAGAGAACCACAAAGCTCTCCCCTTGTCGGCCAGAAAAACAGAAGTGGAGTGCTCTGCTCGCGGGCGAGGGGTATATGTAGCCACCTCATTGGTCCCGGTTCGTGGCTGAAACCGGGACTAAAGGCACCCCTTCTGTCCCGGTTCTAGACACTAACCGGGACCAATGGCTGTGGGCCAGGAGCGACGACCATTGGTCTCGGTTCGTGCCTAGAACCGGGACAAATGAGTCCACACGAACCGGGACAAATGCCTCCCGAGGCCCGGCCGGCCCCCTGGGCGCACGAATTGGGACATATGCCCCCCATGGGTTCTGGTTCGTGACTGAACCGGGACTAATGGGCTGGCCAGGGCCTAACCAAAGCCCTGTTTTCTACTAGTGACGCATATGATGGGTAAACAAATTACTGTTGAGCAATTGATAGAAAAACGCAAAGTTATGACGATATCTAAGGCAATGATCATGAATATAGGCATCACGTTCCTAACAAGTAGACCGACTCCTGTCTGCATTTACTACTATTACTCCAGAGATCGACCGCTATCCAGCATGTATCTAGTGGATTAAGTTAACAAGAACGGAGTAATGCCTTAAGCAAGATGACATGATGTAGAGGGATAAATCCAATCAATATGAAATAAACCCCATCGTTTTATCCTTAATGGCAACAATACAAATATGTGCCTCGCTAGCCCTTTTATTACTGGGTAAGGGCACAACAAGATTGAACCCAAAACAAAGCACATTTGCACAAATAAATATGTGTGCAAATGTAATGGTACAAATGTGTAACTGGGTCAACATCTCCTTTTTCAGTAACCAATTGATAGTCAATTAACGAACAGCTAGCGATGGCAACATAATCCATCCATTCTAAAATACATGTCACATCTTTTTTGCAAAAATCCTTTTATTGACAATTTATGCCGTGTATTCTAGAACACATGGAAACCGGTGCAAATTTTGATCTGGAACCGAGAATTTTTTTACTAGTTTAAATTGACATTTCTTAGAACTTAAATGTTGGAATTTTTCCTTTTCCTAGGGCATTCCATGTATACTAGTATTGTGTTGTATCGTTTATTTGTTGAGAACTCAAAAATCTAATTGAAATTAAATGTTAAGAATTTTTATATTTCCTATGTACAATTTGATGGGACCTTCATGTTTGTTCTCTTGATTTGTCTGATTTTAAAAAATCTATTGGGGGTTTTTTAGAATGAAAATCTATTGGGTTTTTAAGGGATGTCGATTTGTCTCATGTTGTCCTATAGAATGATGCAAAAGGAGCTCTTACTATAAAATTCCTAATGGTCCAAATTCTGCAAAAATCATATGAAATTCCTTTGAATCAAAGGAGTCCTTACTGTTGTTAGTGTGGTATTGTCGGTTTTGAATCAAAGGAGTCATAATAATAGTACTAGCATATATACTTTGCCCATCTCCACCTCCACGACAGAAGCATCACAGCTCCATGAGCGCCAGTGACAGTGGTGGAGTAAACCAGTCCAAGAACAGCTGCTTAATTATCATATTACACCCTGCATTGCCTCATAATAACCCCAGCCTAAACCATCTCTCGCCGATCCTCCCCACAGTAATACCGCCATAATCCAAGGGGGCAAACCAAAAAGAAGCACCAAAAGCACAGACCCTCGCCGTCGCCGCCGGTGCCTACAGGCAGAAGCAGCCGCCGTTGTACTTGCCGCCCTTCATCTGCTCGCCGACCTTCCTCACCGTCACCGACGACGGCGCGCACGGCGTCCACTCCGCCGCCAGCCGCACCCTCGCCAGCCACCACCACCCGCTCCCGCCCCCACGCTTCCTCCTCGCCGACGCCTGCGCGGCCGCGGCCTCGGCGGCGAGGCGGCGGTTCTCGGCGCGGAGGCGTTCGATCTCGGCGACGCCGGCCTTGCGCTCGGCCTCCCAGGCGGCCATGGCCTCGAAGCACTCCCGGTTGCGGAGCTCCAGCCCGTACACCTGCGCCTGCAGCGCCTCCACCTTCCGCCCGAGGATGCACGCCCGGTGGTCGTCCCGCAGCTTCACGGCCAGCCGGGCCAGGTCGGCCGCGCGGCGGCGCGTGTAGCCGAGCTCGGCTGCGGCGGCCGCGGCCTCCTCCTCGGCGGCGGAGGCGCGGAAGGCCAGGCGCGCGTTCTCGCCCAGAAGGACCAGGCGCTCCGACTCGAGCACCTCCAGCAGGCTCCCCTGCAGGTCGATCTTGCGCGCCGACTCGGCCCTCCGGCGGTCCGCCTCGTCCGCCAGCAGGTCCCGGTCCACCCACGCCATCACCAGCTCCGCCACTACCAGGTCGCCGTCAACGGCCGGAGCAGCAACCGGAGTTGCGAAATGATCATCGGTGACTCCGGCGTGGGGCTGGAAGGAGAGGGAGCTGCCGGCGTCCGAGGAGCGGTCATCAACGTCGGAGGAGCAGTCGGAGCTGAGGTTGAGGTGGTGGGAGTGGAAGTGGGCAGACGACTTGGCGTTGGCGTTGGCGAGGAGGGACTGAGCGTAGCGGTCGGCGAGGTAGAGGTAGCGGTGGTGGAGGTCGGTGAGGAGCGCGAGCAGCTGCGGGCGGCGGTGGTAGTAGTTCTCGGCGCGCTCGGCGAAGGAGTGGTCCGCGGCCGCCGCCGCCGCGTCGTCGTCCGGCACGCCGGCCGCCAGCGCGCGCACGCGCTGCTCGATGTCTGCACGTAGAGCATCCATACAGTTTTTCGCATTAGAGAAAATGGATGCATGCATGCATGCAGCAACTAAAAATTCTTTGAGATTAATTAATCTGGACTAATTGAGAGATGGGTAATTCACTGGGATAGATTGTTACAGTACCACGCTGGTAGCAGCCGTGGCATTTCAGAGAGAGATATGCAAGGATAAAAACAAAGGAAAAAAAAGTGTGGAGTGTGAAGTGACAGTGCCGGCCCGTGACACGACGGCTCGTCTGCTGGCCGTGTCTTGGATTTTTCACTGCGGGCGGGCGGCCTGCCGGTGAAAGGGTTGACCCAGAATGATGGGTTTCTTTGCCAACTTGGTCACGTACAGACGCACCACTAGTAGACCAGTAGCAATATATATTCTTTTCTTTCTAGCGTATGCATGCATGGTTTTGAGGTGGGCGTACGTGGAGTTCAAAATTCGAAATCCGGCCGGAGAAGGTGGCGAAAGTGAGCAAGGAAGAATCCAACCAAAGCAAGCCGAGGCAGGCAGAGGATGAGGATGAGGATGAGAGATTCCCGGACGAGGAGCTAGTGAACAAACAAACAAATGAAGAAAAGGAAGAGACACAGGTCGCTAGTGTACAATCTGGTCTCGTTCTCAGCTACAGATTAGTGACAGTAGGTAGTCGGGCACGGGGTGCAGCCGCACAGGTCATCTCGTTTTGACAATCTTGTGGGCACGCGTTCATACTACATACTGGAACAGTCTCGTGTCGGTGCCCGTGCCCGTGCCCGTGCCGAGCCGAGGCACCGCACGGCCGGGCCATGAACCTCTCTTCACTTGTACCCAGCGGAGGGACGAGCACGAGCACTGGCATCACTCGCTGCTCGCCACAGTGATGCTACCACTACTTCGTGGCCGTAGGTGAGTTGAGAATCCTCTGAGCGCGGCAGGCATTAATGCGCATCATCTCTCTCTCGCTCATCACTACTGTGCTAGTACGTGGTACGTGGTAGTACCACTGTGCGACATAGTAGCTAGCTTGATCGGCGGCATGGGTCAGGCAGGCAGGCAGGAACAACAAGAGTACCCTCTGAGAGAGAGAGAGAGAGAGATAGAGAGAGAGAGAGAGAGAGAGAGAGATGTGAGAATCTAGCGCGATCTCTCTTGTGACCAGAGCGAACCCAAGTGTGGTGTGTTTACTACTCCAGCAGGCAGCAGGCACGCACAATAATCAATCGCCACTTTCACTGCAGCGAGCGATCGCACGCATTTATCCCCCGTGAGCACGTACGGCGGGCATGCCGCTGGTACAATGCTACCACGAAATGAAGCCGCCCACGCCCATCGATCAGCCTACGCCTACGCCTACGCTCGTGAAGAAGAAACAGTGGGCGGCATGGCACTTCCGCGTACTACTACGGCCCCGTTTGGATCATGGGGTTAGAGCTAGTTTCGGTTAGTTGGAGGCTCAAATCTCAAATAACCCAAAAGTATCCAAACAGAGAGGGTTAGAGTGGGTTAGTTTCATCTAATCCAACTATCCTGATGGAGAGGTGCTTATTTGAGTTAGAGTGGGTTAGAAAATAAGAGCTTACGTGTTGATGAGAGGAGGAGAGGAGAGGGATCGTGACATCACCTGCGATGGCCGCCTGGAGCCACGGCGGGCACGTGCGACCCTCCTGCTCCTGCTGATGCAACATCATCTTCTCCAAGCCAGGCCAAGCCACGGCAGGGCCCGGCGAAGAAGCTGGGTTGGGGAAGGCGCCTGGCACAAGCCAAACCCCAGGCCACGCCGCACGTCGCTCGCTCGTGAACACCAGCTTTCTCCAGCGCTAGTCACGTCCCTGTCAGTCAGTCAGCACAAGACAAACACAGCAGTCCGTAAGCGTAAGCCATGGCGTGAAGCAAGCGGAGTACGTACAGTAGAGTACAGTAGAGCGCAGCAGTACGTACTCCTTCCGATCCGAATTACTTGTGGGAGGTATGGATGTATCTAGATGTATTCTAGTTTTAAAAACATTCATTACTGCGACAAGTAATCTGGACCGGATGGAGTAGTAGTATAAAAGTGGAGAGGAGCAGTATGGGCATGGTGAGAGGCGTGGCACGCCGCTGAAACAGTGGAGACGTGACGCGGCACTGCACGGTGGACTTGTGGGCGTACTCCACTCCACTCCACTCCTGGGGGACACGAGGCTGTGCGTGCTCGGGGGGTCCTACGCCGGCCGGCAAGCGGCAACGATGTGACATGAGCGAGTGCGTGGCGTGGCTTAGGGATCAACCATGTACTATGTCCCCGTCCCGAATCTCCACGCGCCCGCCCCAAAGGATGACGGGCGGGCCTACCTGCTCCTCCTCGGTTCCGTGCATGGCATGGCATGGCATGGCGCAGCTACTAGTACTAGTAGGAGGTAGGGGTGATTTCGCAGGGACCGAGGCCCGTCCCTTCCCGTCTTGTGTTGGATTCAGTGAGCGAGGCGAGGCCGAGGCCGAGGTAAAAATAAAAATAATAAACTACTACTAATGTACTCTCTTGTTCACATATATAATTCCGAACAGGGAATTCCAAGTAATTCCGAACGGAACGGAGGGAGTACATACATAACCCGTGGACGACAAGAACAGGGAATTACTAGTGCCCCCCTAAGTGCTGTTGTAAAAAAAAAAACTGTGGAGGACAAGGAATTTAGCACTAATCGAGGTCCCAGGAATGAATGGATGGATGAACGGCGTTGTGCTCGTCCCGTTTTCATAGATTGTCCGTGGTTGCAAAACGCCACAAGAGAGATGCTGACGATTTATTTGCCAAAATGGGTGGAAATCTAAAAGATAGCATATGAGATGGTTCAAGTCATTTCAAATTAAAGTGGCGACTCCTGCTACACTACCAGGAGAGGAGAGATACGCTAAATCATCATTATCTCCCTAGCTAGAAGCGGAAAGAAAGACAGTGCAGAGATCAAGAGAAAGAGAGAGGGAGACTTACAAGTCAGTCAGAGGGGGCGGACGCGAGCGGAGGAGAGCGCCATTGTTGTTCCCCTCCCCGGCAGGCGCAGGCGGAAGCACCCCCTTCCTTTCCTCTTCTTCTTTCTTGATCTGATGAGTAGTCCTCTTCTTCTTCTTCTGTTACTACTACTGGACAGTGGACACAGCAGAGAGAGAAAGAATAAGACTAGCCGAGCTGAGCCCTGCCCTGCATATATATATAAATATATACAGGGGCTCCTGACTTGTGTCGTCCAAGCCAACCTTCCTTCGGCCCCGTACTTCATCCCATCCGTCCACGTGTCCAACGGGCGGCCCGGATGAGACCTGGTGCTCGCTGGGTAGTTGACCGGGGGCAGTGAATGTAATTAATTGCAAAGCACTTCCGATGAGGAGTAGAAATAGTAGAAGAAAATCCAACCAACCTACCGCCAAAATCAACCATCATCCGTTACAGGACGACTTCCTTTATTAAGGGCGCCATTTATTTTATACAAACGGGACGGGGTGGTTGCGAACCGAGTCCCCGGGCCGGGATTCCAATTTCGAAATCGGATCTCGCCAAACTTGCTCAACAAGTATGACTGTAGTGCCGGCGTTGGCAACCACTCCAGGTGCGAGATTTCAATGACCGTAGAAAATGCCTTGCAACAAAGTCATTTCTGAAAGAAGAAAAAAACCACTGTCAAATGGGCTTATCATTCAACAGGGCTGGAACTTGAACTTGTTGCAGATGAGGATTCGAGCCGGGTTCCCAACCAGAACTGGGCGTCAGTTCAAATTTCCTGAATAAATCTGGTGAGTGCTGGCATTGGCAACCACTCTGGATATGGATCTTCTATCGCTGTACAAACAAACTGTGAAATGGGCGCAAGATTATACACATGGAGCTTCGACACTTAGTAGTTGCTACGTATATCATGTACATACACATGTCAGGCTAAAACATGGTGTCGACTAGTATAATTAGGGAAGACATTAGTGTCACTGTCAAAACAAAGGGAAGACGTTAGTGTCTGCTAATAATTAACTAATGTCTCAGCTCAGGGGGCGCCACAACCGATAAACGGCAAATCGGAATCAAAAAGTTGGAAACATGATACAACATCATCCCCTTGGGGAGAATCTCATCCTTCTGTGGGCTGTTTGTGACCCCTACGGACGATCTCTACTATGCGCGCTTTTCGTGTTATCTTCCCCATCGTCCTCAGCCTCGCACTGCCCTGACTCAGGCCCAGAGACCTCGCCGGGGCTGCGCTTCTGGCCGTCCTCCCCTGCGCCATTGTCGGAGTCCATCGGCACCGCGCCTTCCTCCTGGTCGCCCCCGCTGCCGCCACCGTCCGTCTCGGGCGTGGCCGCGGCAACCTTCACGCAGCCAAGGCATAAGATGCATATTACGGGTTATGGTAGCCCAGATATGCGCCAGATGATGCCCTAGGTACCTGTGGCTCCCTGGGGTGAGCTGAAGTGCCTTTTGTGTCTTCCCGTTTAGGCCGTTTGGCCTTCTCCCCGGGCTTTGAATTGAATTTGGCGCGCACGTCGGGTGGCAACAGCTCGGGAGGTACAACCCCTTCGATCCCGTAGTCACAAAACTGAAATAGGGCGGTAAGCATTAGTTAGCTGATGATAAAACATGGCAAACTATACATGGATTTTGTGCTCACAGGCTCATGGAAGTTTAAAATGGTATTTTCATTTATTTATTTTTCTGAGAAAGCATGTGAACTAGCAAAAAATTATGCAGAATATGCCCATTGGTCAGCTGTATAAAAGACATGACGAATGACTTCCTGGACAAATATGATTTGGTTTCTCCTGTAGAGCACATGAGCATTCATAATGTTTCTGCACAATGTTTGCTGGCACACATATTTTTACGCAAATACACATTTTTCTGAAATTTCAAATAAAAGTTCTTCATTCAGGAACATGTGCATGATCTACAATGATGAAAATTATGCATGTAAGAGAGACTGTAATAGTTACGTACTCGAGAAAATCCTTCCAGATCTTGTCGGGCTTGAAACCGTAAACCTTTCCAACAATAAACCTGTTAAACAAATGCGGCTTTTAAGACCACCAAACATATTAAAAAGAAAAATGCAATGCTGTTTCCGACGCCAGGTCATATAGGCAAACCCAAAAATAACACTATTGAAATCAGTGTCCATGAAATGAGGACTTCATTCCATGAGCACTCCACTGAGCCACTGATAAGAGCTCAGGGCCTTTTGTTTCTGCCTAATGCGATTTGAACCATCCCTGTCTTGGTGTGGGACAAGACCCGTTACCAGTCCAGAACTACGTCAACAACATTCTGTTCTCTACAAAGAACAGTTCATAACAGCATTGCGTCAGGTAGATCATGGGCTGAGAAGACCTGATATACACATGCCTGCTTCCAAGTGTTCTTTTAACATGAAACATGTAGGCACAATAAAGCATTAAATTCCAGCTTAATCCCCATACATATCAGCAAATATGGAAAGGGAGAATTTCTATGCCATCTGCATAAATGGTCATAACACAAAGATTATTTTTATCAATTTTTTTAGCAAAACTTCTTTGGAAGAATAATATGATTTCGTTCAATGGATAGCTGGGTCCAATTTAATAGATCCTTTGCATCACCTTGAATTTTAGGTATGGATGACTTACGCACAAATATTAACTAATTGGGATCCAGCAGGGTTCTTCATCAGAAACTTCTAGTACAGCAGGCACTCAAGACAAATAAGGCTGGGATTTGAACTTACGCGGTTATTTTTGTGATGATACTCCTCCTCAATTCCAGCAGATGTGTCCATCTGCAAATTTACATTGAAAAGTCAGTATTCGAGGACTATCCTAATAAGTTACCGTACATAAAAAAAGGATGAATGAATCAGAGGTGAAAAATAAAAATGGAAGAAAAACTAAAGTGCTTACATCTTCTGCAAGTGGTTTCCAATATTCTGTAACGGATGGCATGCGGATTCGGTCAGAATCAGTCAAAGCATCCTGCAGTTCCAATGCAAATGAGATGTGGGTTCCACAAGAAACTTCAAAAACTGTATGGCCAGAAAAAAGGTAACTCAAGGCACATACAGGTAATTGGATGATTATTTATCAATACTGTGTAGGCCATTCAACTAACAGGGCAGTAGCTTGCAGCAAATTTGTACAAGGCCGCTGTCCTGCTGAAATGTCCCCACTCAAACTCATATTTCTTATAAAAGTAAATTTGTACAGTAAGAAAAAGTAAGTTCTTCGATACTCTACCAGTACGAAAAAAGATTGCAGTTATATGTTATAGTACCCAATCAAATAGGATAATAATGTAAAGTTGTAGCTTAAAACGTACAGGGTTTAATTCTGCCCATTTCCACAGTTGAGCAAGTTCCTTGTTTCCCAATCTCCACCTTGGCTTACTACAATGAAAGAAAACAGAATAGTGAAAACAGCTTAAAATTAGTACAGTGAAAACAGCAGAGCACGAGATAATAAACTCTCATATTACAAGAGTGAAAACAGCTTAAAATTCTACAACCGACCTAGCCAGTATTGCACAACATAATAAGCTCTCAAATTACAAGAGTGAAAACAGCTTAAAATCTATAACTGACCTAACCAAAATTTACTGTTGCCCTATATCTTCATTTTATCACAAAATAAGACTACTAAATTTAGGATTTATACTACAAAAGAACTGGTACGGAAATAGGAAATGTGTTAGGTCAAATAATTTATGCAGCATTTTATATGTAAACTTGTTAAATGGTTACTTTTTCCTAGACAAATCTAGACACAAAAACTACAATGAGACGATCAATGTTATTATCCATTCCTTGATCCTCCACTGTAGAAAAATATCATATTTGACAGGATTATGCCCATTATAATGCCCAACATGGACTTCATAACCCGTCTAACTATTAATTAACATACATAAGTACTGACATCTGATATGAATGCCGGTCAAACTGGTCAATTCCAAGCTTCGCTCAAGACAAAAATGAAAAATTAATCAACATGTGGGTAGTAAAAGTTCTAAATAACTGCAATAGATTCCCAAACTCTCGAGCGATTCTTAATTGCTGGGCGAAAATAATAATAAACAGACTAGTGTGAAACAAACTAGACGTAAAACTCCATATGCTTGCTTCATGACAGTTCACAAAAAGGTGATTGCCGCTAAAATGCACCCAGTTACATACACCTGACTCTGAAGGAACTAACAGACACTATATAATTATCAAGGAAGTGTTTAACCAAATATACAAGTACTCACTAATAACATGGTCGATGCATGCAGTTTTGTTGGTTAATATTAAAATTATTTCTGCTTTCAAACAGTTATACGCTTACACACGTTCTGCTCAACTAAGCACGCTAGCAGAAACACAAATAATAACAAATCAGAAAACATGTAAATGCCTGAAGAAAGCAAGTAGCACACCGTTTTCTGGCTCCAGCTTGTCCTGACTTCTTTTCAAAAGGTTGTTTTTCAAATGCTGGGCATCCATCTCTCTTCCACCATACCTTTTCAAAATGCAAGCAGAGGGATAAGAAGTGGTGGTGAAAATCCGCAACGGAAGTACAAGACTAGTACACTGCAGCAAAGTATATACCCAGTTTTTCTCCCGCTCAAGAATATGCTCGATGCTTTGTAGGAACTCCTTCCCTTTCGGTGGAATCATCTCCAGAAGATTCTTGACACGCTCTTCACAGGATTTGATTTCCTCTTTCTGATTATATAGGGGGGACAGGAGATAAGATTATCTTATCCACAGAATTAACTCATAACTCAATGATGGTCTAATAAGGCCCACAAAGAAACCAATAACTAAGACAATCACAATTCCTGGTTTACTATACTACCACTATGGCCCAGTTTACTTGTATCAGGCACTCGGAGACTAGCAGTTGGTACTGGTAATAGTTGACCCAATTACCACTTACCAGTTACCAGTGACTTCGTGCTAGCACAACTTACAGTATGGAACACCTTACTTTCAACAAAAAATAGTTATATTTGACCCTTTATGGTAAGCACACACCTATAATTGGAGGCCAAATTGGACAATGTGATAAGTATAAACCAATAGGTCAAAACAACTGATTCTACCAATATAGGTATACCTATAGGTGTAATATCTGCACTACGGAGTCATGCAAATACCAGGAATGACAGACCCAAAATAAAGGATTTCACGAGAATAAATGCCACGGTTGTCACATAGCTGTTGAAATGTCACAATATATTGATAGCAATCATGTAGTGATATATGAATATACTAAAATGTTGAAAATTATTGAGTTACATTGTCCCAGGTGTTCATATCTATGGTATGTTAGTTACATTACTTACTTATAAGTAATAATTGTACGTCAAAAATAAACAGGTAGGCTATTTGTTTCATACCATGCTCTCGGATGGACCTTCTTTGTCACTCTTTCCAGGGGCCTGGTGAAGAGAATAATTTTGTCAGTGATCAACACAGCACAGATAGTAGCAGGCTAATCGACGACAAGAAATTGAGCTGAAATAACGGGAAAAAGGACTACTGTGTCTATGATGATTGCAAGATTCTGCAAGTATATTCCAGTTCAGACTTCACTATGCCAACAAAGAAAGCTTGATGGTCCAGATTAGTTATAACTTTCCTTCCGATTATTGCCAGATGCATGTCGGCATTCTACAGCATGGATCGTATATTAAGCCAAACAGCAGCAACCATAAGTGACAGTAATGCTATTCTATCAACTATGGTCATAGTTACTCTTAGCTAGGTACATGAGAAAGTTAGCGACTGTATCGCATCGTCAGTGGCATTCAAAATAGTGAGAAGCTGGCCAGTGTGGAACACAAGTATCTCATCATCAGTACCATGGAAGAGAGAAAGCAGTGAAAGAAGAATTTATTGTAATGGGTAAAGGAATTATTGTAAGCGGTGAAAGAAGAATTTATTGAATCTCCTCATCAGTAGCCGATGTGCAGTCACGTGGCAGCATAATACACTTGAATTGGGCAGAGGACAGGAAATATGCATATAAATAAACAGAACTAGGATGCAACGAAATTTAAGATTTATTACAGGGATAGGTGCTGTTTTTTGCTTTTGCGGCTACTCAGAATACAAGAACATGCTGCTTATCACAGAATGGATAGACAAAGGGAAACCCCTAAGTACTTGGAAAATTTGAACAAGAATGTACAATAGGGACAAACTGATGTTAGATTGCAACCTAAACTCAAAATATGTGTACCTTGAGATAGTCAAAAAATATAAGGCATTGGACAAGGATGTGGCGTCGAAAACTTGCGTCTTTCAACTGCATAAAAGAATGTCATAAGGTTATACAACAACAGTGAACAGTCACCAAAGAAACTAGTGTCAGATGCTTTACCTCCAAACCCATCAATTTACTGCTAGTAAGGTACTTAATATTAAAGGCAGCATCTTCCTCCTGCTCAAGATTATTATGTTTTCCATCAGCATCGCTGAGAGGCTGAGCTTCAAATGTGCTCAACACGACCTGAAATTTAGTAATTAGCATCATCAGAAGTTCAGAACAGAAACATTGAACAGGAAATGGTAAAAGGTTGCATGTCATGGAAAAATGAAGGAGAGTGTACCGTTAAATTAGATGCAAACTTTTGCCATTTTGTTGGATTTGTAGTAGTCAAAGCAGGGTTCCTGAAATGCTCCTAGAATGAAAATAAAACCCAAAGTTAAGAATTGACCAACCTCACTTGAGAAATTAATGGGTGGCATAATGATGATTTTGAATCCCAGAGATTAACAAGTACAATATATCAACCTGCAAACTCCAAAGGGTCTGGTAGAAGTTGAAATCAACAGAAATTCCTGAAATACAAAGGTGCATTAGGAAACTCTATCACTTACAATACACTTGCATGAAGATAGGAAAGAACAGGATAAATTTGCAAAGTAACATTAAAAATATAAATAATATAGCAATTATTTTTATCAGGACAATTGTACTAACCGTCAGTGGCATCTTTCTCATACTTAGTTTCATTTGATGTGTTGAAAACTCCCTTGATATTGAGAGCTGATAAGTAAAAATAGAAGAATAAAATAAGCAGTGTACCCAGAGGACAGTTATAATTCCTTGTCAATAAGGAGCCAAACTAGCTGGAGTAGGGGAAGAAATAATAAACCTGAACGCTCTGACAACGGGAAGAAATGTGCCAGGAACATGATAATGCGTCCACAGAACACCACATCGTTCGACTGAAATTTCATAGTATAGAAAATATGAATGCTATTAGAGAATATAAACTTTGTATCAGATGAAACTCCAAGAAATAGAACTAGTGCTCTTGAGAAGTGAAGGTGATGGTCAAAAACTTTTCACTGATAAGGCCAATAGCACATTTATTACACAATAAAGTAATCAAATAACCAGACTAACCTTTGAAAGTCTTCGAAGTAGTTGGTTGCAAGTCCTCAGCATAACCAACTTGCCACGCCCAAATAGCTCTTGCTAGAAATAACCCGAAAAAACCCATTTAGCAAAACTATGGACATACATTATGTAAACCATACCGGCACCACAAACCATTAAAAAATGAGTGCAATTCGCAAATCCGCAATTACCTTCCCCAAGACATCCTGCTTGCTCTCAATATACCCAAAGACATCTTTGCAGTCTTTGATAGTTGACATATCCGTCAGATCTTCCAATAACTGGAATACCATGCCACCCTCAACATGCCCTCTTTCACAAAGGTAAAGCATGATATCTGATATGGCAGAAGTTGGATTTATCAGAATAAAATACATACGCTTACAAACTGATGTGGGTAATAAAAATATTTGGACAGAACTGGTGAAAGAATTCTGACTGACCAAGAAGACGTGTTATCAGGCAATTACTTTCCCCGCTATCCAATGAGTTTCCATACTGCATAATTCCTTTACCCGATTGAACTGCAGATGACTAGAGTGTACAACAGAATCAGCAATCGGGTTTGTTTCTAGGATCGTATGATCAGCAAATAAAAAAGCGCATCAATTACTATCTCCTCCTATTAAGGCAATTTGCAGTCAGCTATCAACCAAAATATAGAAACATTTAGTGGACAGTGTAGGATGGACGAGAAGTCAAGAACTGTTCCACAGCCTTAGGTTCCAACAGGGACTCAGTGAGGCTGTGACCCAGAAAATTGAATTTTCTTTTTTATATCACAAGTTTAGGATAGCCCACCACATATGCAATGTGGTCAGAAAACTGAAAGTGTGCACATCACTTTGCAACAGGTATTAGTGTGGCCTTGTCTGCGTTAAAGAAGCTTACCACAAGTTCCTGCAGCAGCCTTCGAAGAGCATTCTCCAAGGTCTGGTTCTCCTCTAGAACCAGCACCGTTTGCTTCTGCCAAATCAGATGAGAAACCGGGTTAAAATACATGCCTGTGCATTTAGAACACACCACAGCTCAAGGATTACCAAATACATACAGTAAAGCGGAACGCAACTGCTGGCCTTTCACCAACGAATCTGGTTGTGCGGTGTATGCATACCTGAGGCTTAATCGCTTCCTGAACTGCCTGGAGGGCGAAAGCTTCGGGGGCCTCGTTCCTGGACAGCGCCGTCCGGAACACTCCCTGCGACCAAGCAAACGAGTCGAATTTAGGGGAATTGGCGGCCTATCCTCCCGGACTGGAGCACATCGTGTACGAGATGGGGGAGAGAGGGGGGCTCACGATGATGCGGTCGCGGTCGGCGTGGCTGGAGACGGCGGCGGGCGCGGAGGGAGAGGAAGTGGGCGCCCGGTCCTTGGCGAGGAGGATCCGGAGGCCGGAGTTGGACGGCGGCGGCGGCGGCGGCGAGGGCTCCGCCATGGCAAGGGAGGCGACTCGCTGCTGGTAGGGTTCGAGGGACGGACGAGTCGGGCCGAACGGCGTGAGTCTCACTTGTAAAGTTTTTTCTTTTTTCTTTTACAGTGCGGATGTAATTTTTCGATGGGCAGCACTCTGCGCTCAAACTTTGGGCCGGTCCAACCCTCGATGTTAGATGCGCCCCCACATAGCCGTCGGATCATGCCTTTCCCAGCGCTTGTCACCCTGGCAGGTTTTTTAATCTGAAGAAAGCACCGCTGCAGGTCATGGCGGCCGCCCCCCGTCGCCATGTCACGCAGCGCGCCGTCGCCCTCCCCTGTTTGCCCTCACCATCGAAAGTCGCCGCCATGCTCGATGGCAGTGCTCTTCGTCGACGCTCACAGACAAAAAAAAGTTGTCCAAAAAGATGCTCTACGTTGCCGCCCGTGTTGAATCAATTGAAATCCTTGGTTCCAGCAAATTAAAGATAAGGTTGTAGCAAAAAGTCCCTCATCCAGCAAAGAACGAATAACTAACTCTAGTGAAAGCATTTTTGGGTGCTGGTTCCAACAACAAAAAACGTGGTTGTAGCAAAAAATCGATGGTCTGGCGAAAACGAACTCTGGTGGAAGCATTTTTTGGTGCTGGTTCCAGCAAAAATCGATGCGGGGTGTAGCAAATTACATCGCTGGATGCAGTTCCTCCACGCCTGCAAAAAAAGATGCCGACGGTAGCAAATTGAAGCACCGGTTGTAGCATTTCCCCCCTGTTGTAGCTTCGCCATGCGATGGTCGTAGCCGATGCTCGTGCTGGTTCCAACAAAAATTGATGACGGATGTAGCAAAAAGATCGCTGGATGCAGCTGATTCCCATCACATAGTCTTCTCCGATGTAGCAAAAGCAAAGGTTGGTTTCAGCAAAAAAGATTGCTAGTTCCAGCAAAAACAATTCATGGCGGCCATGCCGTTACCGCCGAGCACTATCATCTCCGTGTTGCAGCAAAAATGCAAGCAGGTTCCAGCAAAAATCAAACACGGTTCCAGCAAAAACAAATTAAGAAAAAAAACAGCTTATTCTCCGCCACCGCCATCGCCGCCAGCCACCACCATCGCCGGCTGAAGCAAAAATCCTGCTGGACGGGGTTCAGCACCGCACATCGTTGGGTTCCCGGATACTAGGACTAGATGGGGGGTGTGGTTATGTAGCAGCGCTGCCGTTGTGGTGGGTTGTAGGTGCGCCGGCGCCGGGAAGACGGGGAGGTCTAAAGAGAGAAGAGGAGGCGAGCTCGGTGAAGAAATCAGAGACGGAAGCAAAGACGAAGGAACGAGTGGATGAGGTCGCGAGTTAAGAGATAAGGAAAGAAAAAAAGAAAGCGGTGCGGTTTGGCCAGCGTGACGCGGCATGTGTGCGCAACTCCAATGCGCATAGCTAGCGAGGCGACCGGCGAAAGTTTCGGCCGGCTCGCCGATTGTAAACATTTCCCTTTTTCGATTGGGAGCAAATTCATGTTCCACACAATGACACAACCGCTTCACATTGTGTGCATTTTGCATTTATTTGTGTATATATAATTGTTTCTCCCAATTTTGCTACTCCCTCCATTCTATAATGTAGTGCCTATAGATATTTTGAGAAGTCAAACTTTGTAAATTTTGACTAAGTTTGTAGAGAAAAATATTTATATCTAGAATAGCAAAAATATATAATGTGAAACTACATCTTATGATGAATCTAGTGATATATGTTTCACACTCTAGATGTAAATATATAAACCATGGTTTACTTTTTCACTTTTGCTATTGTTCTCACTGGCGGAGCTACGTGAGGGCAAACCTGTGCCGTGGCCCGCCCATGTTTGGAGCAAAGCGGAATTCTATACATATGGAGTATAGCCCGCCAGCTCAGTCCAGTCCTGACCTGGCGATTAAGTATAGTTCTCTCGCTGCATCGTATCTATCATACCGCCATGTACTCTCCCGATTAAGTCATGCACTCACACTAGGTTTGAGCAGCCATCGTTAACCCCCAAGCACTTCGCATTGTTCCAACGAGTAGCAGTGCTCATGGTGACACATCCACCGTGTACAAGTAGCTAGCTGCAGAAAACCGGCGAGCAGCGACCCATCCATCACTAATGTGCTCGTGCCTAGGCAGCGACCGGCGGCGAGCCATCCCTAATCGGGGCGTGTCCCAGGCAGCTAGTAGCGTTGAGCCGACGAGCGGCGATGTTGCACCTCCTCAGTTGCGCTCTGATTTTCTCGCAAGACAGCACAATCGACTACACAGCACGAGTGATTTTTGTCCTTTCAGCAAACTTCAGTTCAGGGATCATCTGTAATTCCCAATACCAATTTCTTATAGCATATTTTGCTTTGGAGTAATGTACATGTAAATATGTGGCAATCTTGTAACCAATGCCTAGAGTAGTATGGTTCAAAATTTGAAGAACAAACATTGTCATGCCTATTGAAGTGGTATGGTTCATATTTGGAAGAAGAAAAAATTGTGGTCTTGCTTAGAATGGCCCGCCCAGCGAGTTCTTTGTAGCTCCGCCACTTATTGTTCTGTTAACTGGGATTGTTTGGCAGTATATGGCTTATGAGGTTTCGAGTGAGAGCAAATTCACACTACACTTTACATTGTGTAACTTCGTTTTTCAAGTTTGTCATTCTTCAACAACCTAATAAAATTAACGAAGGTGGTCCCTTCCGGGACATCTGATAAAATTAACGAAAGTGAAACTAATACTGCATGTGATGGAGTTCATCGTTAGAAACTTTTAGCAAGAATTGTCTGCATTGCCAAACATACATCATATTCAATGGGCTTTTAAGGATGTAGAAAGAGGATGAAGGGTGTGTTACAGTGGTTGTCGAGGCGAAGATTTGAGAGAGAGGAGAGAAGAAAGGGAGGGAGGGTCAAAAATCAAGAGGGAGGGGGGGGGGCACAAATGCAGTTAGGGTTTCCAGTTCCTCTAGCGGCAGCGCCATCGGGAGTTCGTCACTAACATCGAATCCTTCAATCCCCATCTGTTCCTCGTCCTCGCCTCGGATCTCGTCCCAGGGGATTGTGGGGGGCGTGGTGGGTCACGTCCTCAGCTGGTACAAGGTTAGGGCTGCGGTGCCTGACCTAGATGGTGACGCAAGAGGAATCCGACAGATCGCGACAAGACAAAGAGCCGGTGGAGGCTCTTCCGAGTCGTCTAGATCTCCAAGAAGATGAAGAAGACCAGTTTGTGTGGAAAGAGGAGTTCAAAGGTGAGCAGATCGAAGTCAAGTGGCTGACAATAGCGAAGGTGCACACCAACAAAAAGGGGTGGAGTGGAAATCCTAGTCCCCAAATTAAGTGAGATACGAACACCACCCTCTCGCCTGGCCTCGACGTGGGGATGACCCTGCCCGCCTCCGGAGCACAGTGAGCGACATCAGCGGGAAGATAGCCCGTGTTCTTCAACTTCTAGATGGTGCCCTCGGTGACGATGGAGGCCTCCCACCTTCCCTTAGACCCAGAGCCGGCCATGGACGGATTGAGGAGATGGCCGAAGAGGTTCTTGGAAGGGAGCATAGATCTGGGTGTTGGAGCTCAGGAGATTGGGAAAGCAATGGCGCAGGAGGAAGTGGGAGCGTGCGAAGGAAATGGTGGCACCTCCCCTTTTATGGGCTATTGTAAGGCCAAGAGTCCTTTTACTGCGCCACAGACCTCGTCGCTTCCCGATATAATCATGCCATTATGCGTGCGTGGGATAGCACAAATCATTGATTATATCCCTTAAAAACAGGGCACGATCTCCATATCGATGGGACGTGCCAATGGAGAAACCATCTTGAACCGCGAATCAAGTTTTCAGAACTGGCTTGTGGTCGTTTCAGGTCGCGATCCTTCAACAAAAGTTGTCATATGGGGTCACTGTTCACACTTGAGCGGCTGACCTTCGAGGCTAAGTAACTTGTACACTTTGGAAACTATGGCATAATTCGGGAAGCATATGGCTAGACATAGCCGAGCAACCCTCGAAGATTTGATTCAGGGTGGCTGCATGCTTGGCGCGGATACCACAGAAGAGAGGGAACTGGTCCACAAAGCCAGTAATGTTCGCATATACTTCGGCTTCGAAGACTAGTTCGGGGGCTACCGAGGGTGTCCCGAACTAAGGGGTCCTCGGGCTGCCGGCCTATCTCTCATGGGCTGGACTGGTGGGCCATTCCTGGTTCATCAAAGGAAGGGCGGGCTGCAAGCGACCCCGTGCTCTAGAAGAAAATCTCCGAAGACTTGGCATATCCTCCAAGTCTGGTTGGCATAACAGGCATGATTATCCCCTTATGGTTACAGGCCATGTGTAACCCTAGGTACCCCTGATGTCTATATAAACTAGAGGGTTTAGTTCATCCGATCTCGTGGTTGATCAACTTTGTAATGGTCATACCAACACATTAATACAATCAAGCATGATGTAGGGTTTTACCTCTTGAGAGGGACCAAAGCAAGGTAAACGCTATCTCTACGTTCCTTGTTAACCATCGATCCAAGATCCACAGCTCGGGGCCCCTACCCGAGATCTGCCGGTTTTGACACCGACACATGCTCCACCTGGCGCAAATCGGACGTTCTATGGCACCTGTCGGTGTCAAAACTGGCGGATCTCGGGTAGGGGGTCCCGAACTGTGCGTCTAAGGCGGATGGTAACAGGAGGCAAGGGACACGATGTTTTACCCAGGTTCGGGCCCTCTTGATGGAGGTAAAACCCTATGTCCTGCTTGATTAATATTGATGATATGGATAGTACAAGAGTAGATCTACCACGAAATCAGAGAGGCTAAACCCTAGAAGCTAGCCTATGGTATGATTGTATGTTGTCCTACGAACTAAAACCCTCCGGTTTATATAGACACCGGAGAGGGTTAGGGTTACACAAGGTCAGTTACAAAGGAGGAGATACACATATCCGTATTGCCTAGCTTGCCTTCCATGCCAAGTAGAGTCCCATCTGGACACGAGACGAAGTCTTCAATCTTGTATCTTCATAGTCTAGCAGTCCGGCCAATGGATATAGTCCGGCTGTCCGGAGACCCCCTAATCCAGGACTCCCTCAGTAGCCCCTGAACTAGGCTTTCAATGACGATGAGTCCGGCGCGCAGTATTGTCTTCGGCATTTCAAGGCGGGTTCCTCCTCCGAATACACCACGGAAGAATTTGAATACAAGGATAGTGTCCGACCCTACAAACTAAGTTCCACATACCACCGTAAAGAGAATAATATTTCCACAAATCCAATTTGCTGACTTGTTTTGGCAACACGACATTATGTCATGGCTCGGTGATTATTCGAACCGTTTCCTTTAACTAGCCCCGCACATAACGCGAGGTAGTTTTTCGACACGTCTCGTCAAAACAGAGATCGTGTCCCCTTATCACGGGATTCTCATCAATATGGGCGTGGGTAACCCAACCGCGTCTAGGACTCCTAGATTATAGGCAAGTCCCAAACGGCCACAGAGAGGACGCTTGATATTCATCCTCTTTATAAAGGGCCAAGGCTTTTACTTTTTTCCCTCCCGTGCTCAATCGAATCCTTCCCCAGCCTCGAGTTCTAACACCCAAAGCCCAGGTCAGGTGCTCTGGACCTTCAATCATGTCCGGATCCAACCTTCGAGGCCGATGGATGCCCTCCTCTGTTACGGAAAAAGATATCAAGAAGTTGAGGGAGGCCAGATACCTGACCGTCGAGGTTTCGCATCGGCTGCCTGCCCGAGGGCAGGTCGTCCCTACTCCTGAACCCAACGAAGACATCGTGTTCATCTCCCACTTCCTTCGAGGTCTAGGCCTCGCTCTGGATCCCTTCGTAAGGGGTTTGATGTTCTATTACGGGCTAGACTTCCACGATCTAGCCCCGGACTCCTTTCTCCACATCTCGGCATTTATTGTCGTGTGTGAGGCCTTCCTCCGCATTACCCCTCATTTCGGCCTGTGGCTCAAGACCTTTGATGTGAAGCCGAAGATAATCGAGGGACAGTACGCAGCGTGCGGAGGCGCATTAATAAGCAAGATTGCGGGAGCTCCGTGGCCAAAAGGTTCCTTTCCAGAGGTGTCTGGATTATGGCAACGGGAGTGGTTTTACATCACAGCTCCCAGAAGTGCCAAGTGGGCAGCTGCCCCCGCTTTTCGCTCGGCCCCCCCACCATAACTGATGTCATGGATTAGCAGAGGGCTGAGCTGGGGTCCAGCCAAGGACGTGCCTATATTGCAAATCCGCATTCAAGATCTCTTCGAGGGAGATTTTAATTTGGTTATGGTAATGCAAGTCATGCTGGTTCGTTGAGTCCAGCCTTGCAAACGCCGGCCCCTTCGCTTGTGGGAGTTCAACCCAGAAGGAACATGCGCCATTCAAAGTTTCCTCGGCCTGACACACGAGGAGATGTACAAGTCATTCTTCGGACCTCAAACAGAGTGTCCGGATACTACCGAGGACATGGGCCTGAGTAGCAACCGCGCCGCCGACCAAGTAAGTAATCCTCTAGCCGAACACATCGTCTTTTATTTACCATGACGTTATTTATGAGAAATCGCCCTTTGACCAAGACTGGCTAACACATGCGAAGATGATTCGGTGTTCGGCCCCCCTCCCTGAGGGTTTGGAAAATCCGGTACTGGAAAAGATGCTCGAGCTCGCACCTTGCCCGGAGCCCTCGAAGGAAGATAAAGGGGGGAATAATGCGGGCGAAAGCGGGCCCCCATCGCTGCCAGTTCCAACCGAGGGAATGGGCGCCTCCATAAGGGAGGATAACCAAGGAGAAGACTCTGACCTTCTCTCGCTACGGGGGAGGAAGAGGACTGCCTCTGAGGATCCGGAAATCGAGGCTTCCAAACGGGAGAAGAAGTCTCCAACAGAGGGTCCTGCCTCAGGGGGTGCTCTTGCCGCACAAAGTCCACGCGGGGATCAACCCTCTAACGAGCCATAAGTGATCAAAAATACGTTAATAGTGAAGATATACCACCTTTCCTCTGAGGAAAATAACCGAAGCATATATCTTGCAGTTCGGATCTTAGCCCTTCTCAGCTGAGCTCGTCTTTGGGGGATCTTCTTCCGGAGATGATGGAGAGTGAAACGCCTCCCCCGAACTCCCCCGCTCAAGAAGCAGGCGACCTCGAAGTGTCGTCATGGAGGGCCTCTCCGGATCCGGTGAGGCCAGAAGATAATCCTATAGTCACCCGAAGCCCCCAGCGTCCGGCTCTCGAAGAGAGCAAACAAAAGAGTTCGGCATCGTCTGGTATGCGGTCGGACGTTCTGAGGGAGCTGTTGGAGTAAGTGGCCATCTCAGAAGAACACCGTACGTTGATGGGTACGGTGATGGAAAGAATTTCGTCCGCCGAAAGCGGATTACATGAAGCCTTTATGAGTCTACTAACGGGCTTTGAGGTACGTGAAATGATATACTTTTTGATAGTACTGCACATGTTAGGTGTGCCCTGTATAGATAGTAGCCCCTGAGACTCTGGTTGTCATCGAGAACGGCGGCGAACAGAGGATCATAGTCCCAGGTAATTACCAGATTGCCTTTATGTGCAGGTGGTGGAAGCTCCGGTGGCTAGCCGGACTAATGAGTTTGCCAAACTAAAGCGGCAACAGGATGCGACAGACGCCGACATCGAGCTTGTTAACAAGCGGCTTGACGAGTCACAGGGTAAGTAATATTTTCTGGTGAATGTCACATAATAAGAGTAGCATGATGCCAGTATCTTTAATATGTTGTGACTGCAGACGGAGCTGCCACCATGGAGACCCTTCGGGCGGAACTTGCCCGAGCCAAGGAACAAGCAAGAGTTAGTAATGCGGCTGCTTTAAAGGCGGCCGAAGAGTTAAGAGCCGAGAAGGCCGCGCATTGCGAAAGCAAAGAGAAGATGGCCAAGATGGTCGTAAAATTAAAAGACACTGCCGACCGTTGCCAGTTCCTTGAAGAAGAGAACCGAGTGAAGGTAGCGGACCTTGAAAAGGCCACGATGGCGACCAAAGACACCCGCTCTGCTATGAGGGCGAAGAAGGAGGAGCTGTGTGAAGCCGGGGATATTGCGGCTGGGAAGCCCTTTCTGCTGCAGAGGAAGTTCGGAGATCCGCGGTATGCCCCTCTGGATCGGCTGTGGAGTTCGGTAGACGCATATATGGACTTGGCAGCGAGCGCTGTCGATGTGGTCGAATACTTCCGAGATCAGACAGATCGTGAAGTGGACAAGCTGTTCTGGTCGCAATTTAACGTTCCAGAGCGTCCGCTTCCCTTGACTGATCAGCTAGCCGAATGGGCCGAACTTAATAGATTGTCCGGACTTGCCATGAGGTCCGTTGTAGATCAACTGTGGCCGGAGAAGCCGAAGCCGAAGCCGAACAACTATTTCAGCTTAGTGCAGCAGTTCCTTGGCGCGGTGCCGCGCATCAATGCGATGAAGAGGTCGGCGTGTATAGAAGGCTCGTGGATGGACTTTGCCCGTGTCAATGTTGGGGAACGTAGCAGAATTTTAAAATTTTCTACGCATCACCAAGATCAATCTATGGAGTCATCTAGCAATGAGGGAGAGAGGAGTGCATCTACATACCCTTGTAGATCACGAGCGGAAGCGTTCAAGAGAACGGGGTTGATGGAGTCGTGCTCGACGTGATTCAAATCACCGATGACCTAGTGCCGAACGGACGGCACCTCCACGTTCAACACACGTACGGTTGGGAGACGTCTCCTCCTTCTTGATCCAGCAAGGGGGAAGGAGAGGTTGATGAAGATCCAGCAGCACGACGGCATGGTGGTGGAAGCAACGGTGATCTTGGCAGGGCTTCGCCAAGCGTTGGGAGACGGAGGAGTGTTACGGGAGGGAGAGGGAGAGGCCAGGAGCTTGGGTGCACAGCCCTTCCTTCCCCCCACTATATATAGGGTGCCTAGGGGGGGCGCCGGCCCTAGGAGATCCAATCTCCTAGGGGGGGCGGCGGCCAAGGGGTGCCTTGCCCCCCAAGGCAAGGGTGGCACCCCCACCCCTAGGGTTTCTAACCCTAGGCGCAGGGGGAGGCCCAAGGAGGGGCGCACCAGCCCACTAGGGGCTGGTTCCCCTCCCACTTCAGCCCATGGGGCCCTTCGGGATAGGTGGCCCCACCCAGTGGACCCCCGGGACCCTTCCGGTAGTCCCGATACAATACCGGTGACCCCCGAAACCTTCCTGATGGCCGAAACTGGACTTCCTATATATGAATCTTTACCCCCGGACCATTCCGGAACTCCTCGTGACATCCGGGATCTCATCCGGGACTTCGAACAACTTTCGGGTTACCGTGTGCTAATATCTCTACAACCCTAGCGTCACCGAACCTTAAGTGTGTAGACCCTACGGGTTCGGGAGACATGCAGACATGACCGAGAGGCCTCTCCGGTCAATAACCAACAGCGGGATCTGGATACCCATGTTGGCTCCCACATGCTCCACGATGATCTCATCGAATGAACCACGATGTCGAGGATTAAATCAATCCGTATACAATTCCCTTTGTCAATCGATACGTTACTTGCCCGAGACTCGATCGTCGGTATCCCAATACCTTGTTCAGTCTCGTTACCGGCAAGTCACTTTACTCGTACCGTAATGCATGATCCCCTGATCAACCACTTGATCACATTGAGCTCATTATGATGATGCATTACCGAGTGGGCCCAGAGATACCTCTCCGTCATACGGAGTGACAAATCCCAGTCTCGATTCGTGCCAACCCAACAGACACTTTCGGAGATACCTGTAATGTACCTTTATAGCCACCCAGTTACGTTGTGACATTTGGCACACCCAAGGCATTCCTACGGTATCCGGGAGTTGCACAATCTCATGGTCTAAGGAAATGATACTTGACATTCAGAAAAGCTACAGCAAACGAACTACACGATCTTTGAGCTAAGCTTAGGATTGGGTCTTGTCCATCACATCATTCTCCTAATGATGTGATCCCGTTATCAATGACATCCAATGTCCATAGTCAGGAAACCATTACTATCTTTTGATCAACAAGCTAGTCAACTAGAGGCTCACTAGGGACGTGTTGTGGTCTATGTATTCACACATGTATTACAATTTCCGGATAACACAATTATAGCATGAACAATAGACAATTATCATGAACAAAGAAATATAATAATAACCATTTTATTATTGCCTCTAGGGCATATTTCCAATAGTCAAAGCATACTGGGCGGAGATGGATGCTACCACTGTTGCGGCGCAGGGTTCGGCCATAGGCCGAGTGGCTGCCGAGCACTATTTTTAAGAAGTTCTTGAGGGTGCTCGTTTGATAGAGGCTCAGTGCTCGAAGAATATTATGTTTGAGTGACATGTATTCCCATTGTAAACACAATGTTTTTATGAAATGTATTAAGGCTGTATTTATACTTTTACCTGAAAGTAATATAATGCCTCATGTGCGGCCGTTTATGTATATATGTATATAACCTGAAAGATTGCAGTCGTCGGCTTCAACCCCACGCATATAATGCGGAGGTGCTCGCAGAAGACGCATGTTCACACTTAACCCAACGTCTTGGTCCTATTAAGGAGGTGATAGCGCAGCGAACGAGGCAACCGGACTATGATGCTTTAACACTTTCACTTAGCCATAGGAGTTTGACGGTGGGGCTACTATATAGCCCCTGGTGGCTCCGCACTCTCCCGAACTTCGGGGTGCGTATATGCCTGGCCGGGAAACGACCCTTTGTTAAAGCAGAGGAATTCTAACATTCCAATAGGTCATCGAGTGGTTGACTAGTCTCGCGCTATATCATGACAGTCAGTTTTCGGCTTTCTCTACTGAGGTGCTCGTCCAGATGAACTAGGTCACAATCACAGTAGTTCTCCTAGTGCTGCCTTAGCCGATAGAATGGAACGTAAGGCACCAAAACACAGGAGCCGGGCAAACCCAACATTTGACCAAAGACATGATTCGGAGCTGATGCATATAAGGCCAAACTCGCGACGCCGAACACTCCCTAAGGTATTCGGTCTTTATGGTATAAACCGGGCCTAAATAGTGCCCTTTGTAAGAAGCCCCTTGTGTCTAGGTACGTGCATTATTCTGACGTGGCCACATGCCAAGACGTCAACATCCTTCTCAATTGTACTGAGAATCCGAGTGATGTGTATCAACAAGAGACAGTAAAAAAGGTTTACGCAGGGTCTTAATCTAAAAAGAATCCTTGGAGCAGGTCCCTACTGCACGTCTGTTCCTGTGTCTCCGTTGTGCCATATCCTGGACGGGTGTAGCACGATGGTCATCTGTAAAAGAGAGGAACTTGGGTGAAAAGTTGTCGTGCAAAAAGGTAGTTTTTAAAGAAACCATGTATAATTCAAGATGAGTAAGAATTGCCACTTGTCTGCGCGCGTTGAGCCCCTTGCATTTGTAATAGGGGTGTGGCCATCAATCAGGTATGAATTACATATAGCTGCGCCGGACTCGTCTAACTGTGTCCGTAGTCTTGACGACCTATCAAATGCTTTAGTCGGTGAGGCCGTTCTTAGTGTGCGGCTGCCAAGGCAGTCGCACTCTCTTTGGCGCGCAAAGATCGCCCAATATTTCCATTCACTGTAATGATGCCACGTGGACCGGACATCTTGAGCGTGAGGGAAGCGTAATGCGGTATTGCATTAAAGCGAGCGAAAGCTTCGCGTCCAAGTAGTGCTTGATAGCCACTTTGGAACGGAGCAATGTAGAAGGTTAAATGTTCGCTACGGAAGTTATCGGGGAAGCCGAGTATAACCTTTAGTAGCAGGGAGCCCGTGCAATGAGCCCCTGGGCCTGGCGTTACTCCTTTAAAGGTAGTATTGCTATGGCAAATTTTCGTTGGGTCTATCCCCATTTTGTGGATTGTATCCTGGTATATCAGGTTTAGACTGCTGCCACCGTCCATCAGGACTCGTGTGAAGTGGTATCCGTTAATTATTGGGTCTAATACCAGGGCAGCCCATCCTGCACGCCGGATATTTGCTGAGTAATCACGATGGTCGAAAGTGATTGGTTGAGACGACCAGTGGCAGGACTCCGTGGTGATAGGCCCTTGGGCGTATTTTTCTGGGAGTGCCGCTTTGTTTCTCCCCTTGATCACGTGTAATATGTTTACTGTTTTGACTTCTGGTGGAAATTTCTTTTGTTCCCCAGTGTCTTTCTTGAGAGGCTCATCCTCGTCTTCGCTTGGTGTATCCTCCCCCTTGTGTACGGCGTTGAGCTTGCTGGACTGCTTGAAAACCCAACATTCTCTGTGGGTATGATTAGCGGGTTTACCAGGGGTGCTATGGATCTGACATATTTGGTCCAGAATTTTGTTTAGGCTGGACAGTTCGTCTCTGGCGCCTTTAGAGGGCAGCTTTTGCTGACCTGGCCGAGAGCTTCTGAATCCGGCGTTTACTACCGTGCTCTTCGGGTTGTCTTCTTTATTCCGGCGTTTGTTATTGTTGTTGCGCCGTGATTTTCTGTTTCCATCTCTAACTTCAGATGTAATGGGATCGCTGGTGCTGCATCTGGCTAGCCAGCTATCCTCACCCGCGCAAAAGCGGGTCATGAGGCTTGTTAAGGCTGCCATTGTTCTCAGCTTTTCTTGGCCGAGGTGTCTGGCAAGCCATTCGTCACGGACGCTATGCTTAAAAACTGCCAAGGCTTCGGCGTCCGGACAGTCGACTATTTGGTTCTTTTTAGTAAGAAACATGTTCCAAAGCTTTTGGGCTGACTCTCCGGGCTGTTGAGTTATATGACTCAAATCGTCCGCGTCCGGAGGTCGGACATAAGTCCCTTGAAAATTTGCCCGAAAAGCGTCTTCGAGCTCTTCCCAGCTTCCAATTGAGCTTTCGGGGAGGCTTTTAAGCCAGTGCCGAGCTGGCCCTTTGAGTTTGAGGGGTAAATACTTAATGGCGTGGAGATCATCTCCTCGAGCCATATGGATATGGAGGATATAGTCCTTAATCCAGACCCCAGGGTCTGTTGTTCTGTCGTATGCCTCTATGTTTACGAGTTTGAATCCCACTGGAAATTCATGGTCCAACACCTCATCGGTGAAACATAGGGGGTGTGCGGCACCCCTGTATCTGGGTGTACCACGTTGTTCGAATGTTTGTTGTGTTGCATCGTATGCTAGAGCACGCTTGTGTGGTCCATAGATGGATCTGGCTTCGCCGTCCTTTTGATGCGAGCCCTCGCGTGGATCGCGTATTGTCTTATGTGCGGCGTTGTTTGCCGCTCTATGTTGGCCGCGAGGTCGTCTATCCGGCCAAATGGCTGTTTTGATTTTTGGTTGTGGGGGATCTAAGGCCTCCTCATCCAATTCAGGTAGCAACTTCCGCTTCGGGTAGCTCTTGGTGGGGCGATTACCGCCGTACTTCGCTGCTGTGTTGAGTACTTTACTCCATCTGATTTGGAGTGTGTCTTGCGCAGCCTTGAGCCTTTGCTTCTGCTTTTTTAGACTCCTCGCGGTGGCAACGAGCCTTTGATGGGCATTCCGTTGCTCCGGGTGTCTGTCCGGCGTGATGTCGTCTGGACTATTATCTTTGACAGAGTCGGGTTGTTCGGTTTGATTCTCCGTGTTGCTATGGTCCGACAATGGTTCACCCTGCTCTAGCGCTGGGTCTGTATGATCGTTGTTTCTACCGAGGCGGGATTTGGTGCGACGCTTACGCCGCCGTTTTGACTGCTTCTCGAGGGAACAACCCTTCGTTGCGTCCTTCCGTTCCTCGTCGTCGTTTTCTTTTGGTGTGTCTACCATGTATACGTCATGTGGTGAAGTGGGCGTCCAGTGCCCTGTGGGCAGTGGTTCATGTTCGTCTCCTGCATCGTCGTCCATACCGTCGATGTCTTCGGAGTCGGAGTCGAGCATGTCGGTTAAGTCATCGACGGTGGCTGAAGGAAATATGCCCTAGAGGCAATAATAAAGTTATTATTTATTTCCTTATATCATGATAAATGTTTATTATTCATGCTAGAATTGTATTAACCGGAAACATAATACATGTGTGAATACATAGACAAACAGAGTGTCACTAGTATGCCTCTACTTGACTAGCTCGTTGATCAAAGATGGTTATGTTTCCTAACCATAGACATGAGTTGTCATTTGATTAACGGGATCACATCATTAGGAGAATGATGTGATTGACTTGACCCATTCCGTTAGCATAGCACTTGATCGTTTAGTTTGTTTATATTGCTTTCTTCATGACTTATACATGTTCCTATGACTATGAGATTATGCAACTCCCGTTTACCGGAGGAACACTTTGTGTGCCACCAAACGTCACAACGTAAGTGGGTGATTATAAAGGTGCTCTACAGGTGTCCCCGAAGGTACTTGTTGGGTTGGCATATTTCGAGATTAGGATTTGTCACTACGATTGTCGGAGAGGTATCTCTGGGCCCTCTCGGTAATGCACATCACTTAAGCCTTGCAAGCATGGCAACTAATGAGTTAGTTGCAGGATGATGTATTATGGAACGAGTAAAGAGACTTGCCGGTAACGAGATTGAACTAGGTATTGAGATACCGACGATCGAATCTCGGGCAAGTAACATACCGATGATAAAGGGAACAATGTATGTTGTTATGTGGTCTGACCGATAAAAATCTTCGTAGAATATGTGGGAGCCAATATGAGCATCCAGGTTCCGCTATTGGTTATTGACCGGAGATGTGTCTCGGTCATGTCTACATTGTTCTCGAACCCGTAGGGTCCGCACACTTAAGGTTTCGATGGCAGTTATATTATGAGTTTATGAGTTTGGATGTACCGAAGGAGTTGGGAGTCCCGGATGAGATCGGGGACATGACGAGGAGTCTCGAAATGGTTGAGACGTAAAGATCGATATATTGGACGACTATATCTGGACATCGTAAAGGTTCCGAGTGATTCGGGTATTTTCGGGAGTACCGGGGAGTTACGGGAATTCGTATTGGGCCTTAATGGGCCATACGGGAAAGGAGGGAAAGGCCTCAAAGGGTAGCCGCGCCCCTCCCCATGGGCTGGTCCGAATTGGACTAGGGAGGGGGGGCGCCCCCTTCCTTCCTTCTCCTTTTCCCTTCCCTTTCCTTCCCTCCTACTCCTACTACTTGGAAGTGTTCCTAGTTCTACTAGGAAAGGGGGAATCCTACTCCCGGTGGGAGTAGGACTCCCCTAGGGCGCGCCATAGAGAGGGCCGGCCTTCCCCCTCCTCCACTCCTTTATATACGGGGGTAGGGGCACCCCAAAGGGACAACAATTGATCTCTTAGCCGTGTGCGGTGCCCCCCTCCACCATAATCCACCTCGATCATATTGTAGCGGTGCTTAGGTGAAGCCCTGCGTCAGTAGAACATCATCATCGTCACCACGCCGTCGTGCTGACGAAACTCTCCCTCAACACTCGGCTGGATCGGAGTTCGAGGAACGTCATCGGGCTGAACGTGTGTAGAACTCGGAGGTGCCGTGCGTTCGGTACTTGATCGGTCGGATCGTGAAGACGTACGACTACATCAACCGCGTTGTGCTAACGCTTCCGCTTTCGGTCTACAAGGGTACGTGGACACACTCTCCCCTCTCATTGCTATACATCACCATGATCTTGCATGTGCGTAGGAATTTTTTTGAAATTACTACGTTCCCCAACAGTGGCATCAGAGCCTAGGTTTTATGCGTTGATGTTATGCACGAGTAGAACACAAGTGAGTTGTGGGCGATATAAGTCATACTGCTTACCAGCATGTCATACTTTGGTTCGGCGGTATTGTTGGATGAAGCGGCCCGGACCGACATTACACGTACGCTTACGCGAGACTGGTTCTACCGACGTGCTTTGCACACAGGTGGCTGGCGGGTGTCAGTTTCTCCAACTTTAGTTGAACCGAGTGTGGCTACGCCCGGTCCTTGCGAAGTTTAAAACATCACCAACTTGAAAAACTATTGTTGTGGTTTTGATGCGTAGGTAAGAACGGTTCTTGCTCAGCCCGTAGCAGCCACGTAAAACTTGCAACAACAAAGTAGAGCACGTCTAACTTGTTTTTGCAGGGCATGTTGTGATGTGATATGGTCAAGACGTGATGAGATATAAGTTGTTGTATGAGATGATCATGTTTTTGTTGAAGTTATCGGCAACGGGCAAAAGCCTTATGGTTATCTCTCTATTGCATAAGATGCAAGCGCCAAATAATTGCTTTACTTTATCGCTAGGCGATAGCAATAGTTGCAAGAGCAATTGTTGGCGAGACAACCATGTGACGACACATTGATATAGATCAAGATGATGGAGATCATGGTGTCATGCCGGTGACGATGGAGATTATGACGATGCTTTGGAGATGGAGATCAAAGGCACAAGATGATGATGGCCATATCATGTCACATATTATTATTGCATGTGATGTTTATCCTTTATACATCTTATTTTGCTTAGTTCGGCGGTAGCTTTCTAAGATAATCTCTCACTAAATTATCAAGGTATAAGTGTTCTCCCTGAGTATGCACCGTTGCGAAAGTTCTTCGTGCTGAGACACCACGTGATGATCGGGTGTGATAGGCTCTACGTTCAAATACAACGGGTGCAAAACAGTTGCACACGCGGAATACTCAGGTTAAACTTGACGAGCCTAGCATATAACAGATATGGTCTCGGAACACGGAGACCGAAAGGTCGAGCGTGAATCATATAGTAGATATGATCAACATAGTGATGTTCACCATTGAAACTACTCCATCTCATGTGATGATCGGACATGGTTTAGTTGATTTGGATCACGTGATCACTTAGAGGATTAGAGGGATGTCTATCTAAGTGGGAGTTCTTAAGTAATATGATTAATTGAACTTTAATTTATCATGAACTTAGTCCTGGTAGTATTAGCATATCTATGTTGTAGATCAATAGCTCGTGTTTAGCTCCCCTGTTTTATTTTTGATATGTTCCTAAAGAAAACTAAGTTGAAAGATGTTAGTAGCAATGATGCGGATTGGATCCGTGATCTGAGGTTTATCCTCATTGCTGCACATAAGAATTATGTCTTTAATGCACCGCTAGGTGACAAACTTATTGCAGGAGCAGATGCAGATGTTATGAACATTTGGCTAGCTCAATATGATGACTACTTGATAGTTTAGTGCACCATGCTTAAACGGCTTAGAATCGGGACTTCAAAGACGTTTTGAACGTCATGGACCATATGAGATGTTCCAGGAGTTGAAGTTAATATTTCAAGCAAATACCCGAGTTGAGAGATATGAAGTCTCCAACAAGTTCTATAGCTAAAAGATGGAGGAGAATAGCTCAAGCAGTGAGCATGTGCTCAGATTGTCTGGGTACTACAATCGCTTGAATCAAGTGGGAGTTAATCTTCCAGATAAAGTAGTGATTGACAGAATTCTCTAGTCACGATCACCAAGTTAGTAGAACTTTGTGATGAACTATGATATGCAAGGGATAACGGAAACAATTCCCAAGCTCTTCGTAATGCTGAAATCGACAAAGGTAGAAATCAAGAAAAATATCAAGTGTTGATGGTAGACAAGACCACTAGTTTCAAGAAAAGGGCAATGGGTAGAAGGGGAACTTCAAGAAGAACGGCAAGCAAGTTGCTGCTCAAGTGAAGAAGCCCAAGTCTGGTCCTAAGCCTGAGACTAAGTGCTTCTACTGCAAAGGGACTGGTCACTGGAAGCGGAACTGCCCCAAGTATTTGGCGGATAGGAAGGATGGCAAAGTGAACAAAGGTATATTTGATATATAGATTATTGATGTGTATTTTACTAGTGTTCGTAGCAACCCCTCGGTATTTGATACTGGTTCAGTTGCTAAGAGTAGTAACTCGAAACAGGAGTTGCAGAATGAACATAGACTAGTTAAGGGTGAAGTGACGATGTGTGTTGGAAGTGGTTCCAAGATTGATATGATCATCATCGCACACTCCCTATACTTTTGGGATTAGTGTTGAACCTAAATAAGTGTTATTTGGTGTTTGCATTGAGCATGAATATGATTTGATCATGTTTATGCAATACGGTTATTCATTCAAGTAAGAGAATAAATTGTTGTTCTGTTTACATGAATAAAACCTTATATGGTTACACACCCAATGAAAATGGTTTGTTGGATCTCGATCGTAGTGATACACATATTCATAATATTGAAACCAAAAGATGCAAAGTTAATAATGATGGTGCAATTTATTTGTGGCACTGCCATTTAGGTCATATTGGTGTAAAGCGCATGAAGAAAATCCATGTCGATGGGCTTTTGGAATCACTTGATTATGAATCAGTTGATGCTTGCGAACCATGCCTCATGGGCAAGATGACTAAGACTCCATTCTTCGGAACAATGGAGCGAGCAACAAATTTGTTGGAAATCATACATACTGATGTATGTGGTCCGATGAATACTGAGGCTCGTGGCAGGAATCATTATTTTCTGATCTTCACAGATGATTTGAGCAGATATGAGTATATCTACTTGATGAAACACAAGTCTGAAACATTTGAAAAGTTCAAAGAATTTCAGAGTGAAGTGGAGAATCATCGTAACAAAAATGAAAGTTTCTACGATATGATCGCAGAAGTAAAATATTTGAGTTACGAGTTTGGCCATCAGTTAAAAACAATGTGAAATAGTTTCACTACTCACGCCACCTGGAACACCACAGCATAATGGTGTGTCCGAACGTCATAACCGTACTTTATTAGATATGGTGCGATCTATGATGTCTCTTACCGATCTACCACTATCGTTTTGGGGTTATGCATTAGAGACAACTGCATTCACGTTAAATAGGGCACCATCTAAATCCGTTGAGACGACACCGTATGAACTATGGTTTGGCAAGAAACCTAAGCTGTCGTTTCTTAAAGTTTGAGGTTGCAATGCTTATGTGAAAAAGTTTCAACCTGATAAGCTCTAACCCAAATCGGAGAAGTGCGTCTTCATAGGATACCCAAAAGAAAATGTTGGGTACACCTTGTTGACACACGAACACGTCACGTGTACCCTCGACGCCGGGGGTAATGCACGGCAGCTCACGTCGAAGGAGACCCGACCGACAGCGCGATACGCAAGACAGTCGACGGGCGCTTTTGCAGACCCGAAAACCCCACACCCCCGGGAGGGACCCTGCCAGGGAGTGCGGCGGCTATGGGCTGCCCTAGGTCGATTCGCTCGCCCCTAGAGCCTCGGGATTCGCAGCTCTCAAACACAAAGAACAGCGAAGAACGAGAGAGAAAAACGGTGGAGAGATAAAACGTAGATGAAAAAGTAGTATATTGATTTGTTCGATTGTGTGTTGTTCAATCGGCCGTCACCTCTCATCTATTTATAAGGCGGTTGGACTTTCCGTACAAGAAAAAGACTAAAAATTCCGTCCAGAACATCAAAAACCCTAATCTAACTCGGACAGGAATCTTTGGCAATTTCCGGATCAATCTCGGTCTCACCGATTGGTTTGCTTCGGTCCCACCAAGTGAACATGGCCAACTCTCTGTTACTTTATGTAATTTCTGGATCAATCTTGGTCTTACCGATTGGGTTGCTTCGGTCCTACCGAGTCAACATTGCCAACTCTCTGGTAAATTTTCGGACCAACTCGGTCTCACCGATCAAATAAACTCGGCCGGTCCGAAATGACTCTGCAGCTTCTGTTTCTGACCTTGTTTTGCCTCCACAGGTTGCATACGACCTCGGATTAAGATGATTTTTATATCAAAATCCACCATTTTGATGAGACGCACAACTTTCATTTGAAACATTTTCCATCAGAGGTCGTCTCAATTGAGTTTAATTCCATTATTTAATCCGGTGTCAACATGAGCATCGCCGAACTTGTCATAACTATTACATCCGAGCTCCTCTATATACCATCTTCATATCCATCTCGATATTCTTAAAGAGAGCCATCCGGAGTGACCTCCCATCCTGAGTTTGAATTAGTCTTTATATAGCCTAAGCTAATTTTATGACTATGCCACTTTTGAGCGTCAACACATGCCCCCCTGTTTTTCAGCAAAACTTGCGTGCCGAAAAATAATTTGCAATGTATTTGTTATAAGGGCGATGTCAACACTCCATCGGCCATTTATATTTCTCAGGGCGATAATTATGTATCGGCCATGTTTGTGCTAAGGGCGATAATCGTATATCGGCCATTGCCTACTTAGGCTTCCTGCCACACACTCGGGTGGTACTTCTTCAAATATTTGCCATTGAGAGCTCGAGGTAACAATGCCCCTTGTATTGATTCCACCAAATATGAATTTCCGGGAACAACTCTTGTAATTCTAAAAGGACCTTCCCAACTTGGAGACCACTTCCCAAATTTTCTATCTCTTGAACCAATCGGCAAAATCACTTTCCAGACGAGATCACCAACTTGAAAAATCTTCAACTTAACTTTCTTATTGTAAGCTCTTGCAACCCTCAACTTGTCTCTCTCTATGGACTTCAAAGCAACCAAACGTTTATCGGCAACCTCATCAATATTGTCCATCATCAAGTTATAAAAGTCTACTACCGATAAATCATTTTGTTTGGCTATTCTCAAAGCATTCAAATTTACTTCCACTGGTAAAGCGACCTCTTGACCATATACTAGCTCATATGGGGTCACCTTCGTAGCACCATGCCTTGAAATTCTATGTGCCCACAAAGCTTCATACAACAACTCATGCCATCTCCTTGGATTATCTTCAATCTTTTTCTTGATGAGTTTGATTAAAATTTTATTGCTAGACTCAGCTTGTCCATTAGCTTGGGAATAATATGGAGAGGAATTGAGCAACTTTATGTTATAAGATCTGGCAAACTCTCTGACTTGGTGTGACATGAAAGATGAACCTTGATCTGTTGTTAACGTTTGAGGAATACCGAATCTATGAATAATGTGCTCGGTTATGAATTGAATTACCTCTGTATGTGTCATGTTCTTGAGAGGTACTGCTTCAGACCATTTAGTGAAATAATCAGTTGCCACCAATACGAACCGATGCCCCTTTGAGGAAGATGAATGAATTTTCCCAATAAAGTCTAAACCCCATCCTCTGAAAGGCCACGGCTTGATAATAGGATGCAACATAGCAGCAGGAGCCAATTGAATATCACCAAACTTTTGACAAGCTTCGCACCCTTTATAATATCTGAAGCAGTCATTAATCATAGTCGGCCAATAAAACCCAGCACGTCACAATAACCATTTCATCTTGGGAGCCGACTGGTGAGTGCCACAAATGCCTTCATGTACCTCTCCCATAGCAACTCTTGCCTGGTCCTCATCCAAACACTTTAGAAGAACATCATCGACTGTTCGGCGATAAAGACCATCATCTCTCATTGTATACTTGAAAGCCATACGCCAAACAACCCTGTCCACCCTTTCACTCGGATTGCACAAGTAATCAACAATGGGCTTCCTCCAGTCGGGATTGTCACCTGCACTAGAATTTTTGTTAATGGCCGAATCAGTGGGTTCAGGTTCGGCCTCTCCCATATTGGCAAGACAAGACATCGGTCTTTGAGAGATATGAAACATGCCATGATCAACATGATATCCGGATGCTTGTTGTGCCAATTTATTTGCTTTCCAGTCATGTCTAGATATATGAGCAATGCTAAAACAATCCAAAGTAGAAATTATATCTAGACATTTATCAAGATAAACATTAAGTGATTCGTCCAAACACTGAAAGACTTTGGATATTTGCTGCACCACTAGTAACGAATCACCATAAGCCTCAATATGTGTAACACCTATAGCAAGTAACATCTCTAGGCCAAATAATAATGCTTCATATTCGGCTTGATTGTTTGTACAAAAATATTCTAAGCGGCATGAGGCTTCAAAAACAGCACCATGAGGAGATATGTAAACAATACCAACACCTTGGCCATTGGTACAAACTGAACCATCAAAATATAATCTCCATGGTACTATTGAGACAAGGTTTATATCAACATCATGCTTGTCATCAATCCGATGTTCAACAATAAAATTAGCAACGATTTGGCCTTTCATGGATTTTAGAGATTCATAGGCCAAATCATATTCAATCAAAGCATAAGCCCACTTGCCAATTCTACCACTAAGAATTGGTCTATGCAACATGTATTTAATGACATCGGTTTGACAAGCTACTATGCAAGCACCCGGTACTAAATAATGTCTCAATTTTGTGTAAGCATAATATAAACATAGACATAATTTTTCAATAAATGTATACCTTGTCTCTGCGTCCAATAGGCGGCGGCTCAAATAAGTGATGGCATGCTCTTTTCCTTCGGTCTCTTGAGTTAGAACAGCACCAATAACTCCTTCCTCTGCTGCAATGTAAAGTCTGAAGGGTTCCCTATGCTTGGGTGCTTTCATCACCGGAGGAGTGCACAAATAATTCTTGATCATATCAAATGCTTCTTGCTGTTTTGCCCCCCAAGTGAAATCAGCATCATTCTTTAACCGAAGGTAGGAGTAAATGCATCAACTTTCCCTGATAGATTAGCTATGAACCTTCTCAAATAATTGACCTTGCCAAGAAACTTTTGCATATCTCTCTTGCATGTTGGAGCCTCCACTTTATGTATGGCCTCTATCTTTTTGGGATCAATCTCTATGCCATCTTCATGAATAATAAAACCCAAAAACTTGCCAGCTGATACACCGAATGCACACTTTAAAGGATTCATCTTCAGTCCATACTTTTTCATTCTTTTGAAAGCTAAACGCAAATCGGCCAAGTGAGATTCAAAAGCATCCGATTTGACAACAATATCATCAATATAAACTTCAAGTATGACACCAAGTAAATCATGAAAAATTAAATTCATAGCCCTTTGATACGTGGCTCCAGCATTTTTTAATCCGAATGTCATCACTGTCCACTCGAATAAACCAAGGAAACCAGGACATCGGAAAGCCGTTTTGTACATGTCCTCTTCGGCCATAAAAATTTGATTGTATCCGGCATTACCATCTAGAAAGCTAATAACCTTATGTCCAGAAGCATCATTAATAAGCATATCGGCCATTGGCATAGGATACTCATCTTTGGGTGTAGCCCTATTCAAATCTCTGAAATCAATGCACACCATCAACTTGCCAGATCCTTTCTTCTCTACTGGGACAATGTTAGAAATCCACTCGGCATACCTGCAAGGTCGAATGAAATTAGCTTCAAGCAGTCGACCGATCTCTTCCTTGATCCGGTCATATGTTTTCGGATTAAATTTTCTGGCCGACTGTTTATAAGGTCTAAAACCGGCCTTTATAGGCAACCGATGTTCCACTAGCTCTCGGCTTAACCCTGGCATCTCATGATATTCCCATGCAAAGCAACAAACATATTCTTTCAATAGCTCGATTAACTTAGCCTTACAATCAGCTTTCAAATTTTTGTTTATAAATGTCGGTCGAGTGACTGAACCATCTCCAATACCTACCTCTTCTAACGGATCGGCTGATGTAAAACCTTGTCCAAGTTTATCCATGTCATCCAACTCCTCTATAGACTCATACATATCGTTCTCATTGGACCGATACTTTACAAGACGTTTTTGTAACCACTCGGAATTAGGATCCATTTAAACATATCATACCTTGGAGCTGATTGCATTCACCCGGCTTTAAAGAGACGAGCATAAAACCATTCTTGGTTGCGCTGAGAAAATCAAATTCGGATAAGTCACGTCCCGTCAAGCAAGTAGCATTGGGATGTTGCCAATCCACTGATGCATCGGCTAAAGCAACACAGGCTGAGTTATCCGCATGAATAACTTCCACTTCATCATCAACCCACTGAATCAAAAACTGGTGCATAGTGGATGGCATGCACTGGTTTGCATGAACCCAATCGCGGCCTAGTATGACGTTGTAGTTACCTTGCACCTCAGCGACAAAGAATGCAGTAGCCAAAGTTTTGCTTCCGACTGTAAGCTCCACATACATCACACCTTTGGCTTCAGTTTTCTCTTTGCCTTCAAATCCGTTGAGCACCATATTGGTCTTGATCAATTCTTCATCAGGCAAATCCAATTTCTTGAAGACCAAATAGGGCATAAGATTTACCACAGCACCACCATCAACAAGCATCTGAGTGAGCGGCGACCCATTGATATGACCTCTAAGATATAATGGTTTAAGATGCATTACTGGTTCTTTTGGCTTCTCGAATATTGCGTTTTTAGGGCCAAAATCCAGCTGAGCCACCTCCCCTTCTTCATCTACAGCACGAAACTCAGCAGGTAAGTAATACACCATATTGATATCCATACCTTCATGAACCGGCGTAGACTCATAGTCCAACATATCAGCCTCCTCCTCGAGTGCATCCACAGATTCTGAAATTTGTCCGAGTGAAGGAGAAGTAAGAAGTGTCGCAGATGATGTCATATCTGTTGCATCGTCCTCCTTTGGTGATGTAGGTATTGCTGTGATAGATGTAGAAGTTGCTGTATCTTGTATTTGTTTAGGCCTCCACACTTGTTTTGGTGGAACCATGGGTCGAGTGTCATTGAACAACTTATCCCTTTGTTTCTCGGCCTCCTGTTTGCCATCTCTTGACTCCTTAACCTCTGTAGTTTCCTCTTTTGTGTCTTTGTTAGCCCTGGAGGACACCACTTTGGCTGAGTGTATTTAGGATCTCTCATTTTTACCTGGCTGGTGCTTGCCTCATGGTCATTAGCCGAGTGCTTTGGCGCGATAGCAAGTATTGGCTCAGTCGGATTGCTATGCACAATCGGCTGCTGTATGGCGAATGTTTCGGTGCCCAAGATAAGTGAGTCGACATCCATTTTATCCTTGCCTTTTCCCGGCTCAACTGCTGCAACACTTGGTGATTTAACACGCCATTCTTTTCGACTTTCCAGATGCATGAAATTTCCACTCGGGCGCACCTTTTTACTCTGATGGAATCCACTCGGATAGAATTCAGTCGGATGGAATCTACTCAGCCACATTTTTTCACTCGGATAGCTTCCACCTGGGTGCATTCTTACACTCGGATAATTTCCATCCGGTCGCATCTTTTGACCAGCCGACCGATAGTTACCGATGTTCAGTCGGCCATTATATGAGTATTCAAGTCGACCCCAAACAGTTTGCCTTTGCTCTTCTGGAAACAACATATTTGGTCCACTCAGTTTCATATACTGACTGAACATATCATCTGATGGTGACCTTGGACGCTTCAAGTATGATGGCCGGTTAGAGCTGGGACCAGCCGACTGATTAGCATATTTGGATAGCAACATATCAAAAGTTGGCTTGATCCGCTTGCGTTGCACTTTAGCTTCATTCCTCTTCCACTTGCCAACTTCTGGACTCTTGGGTTTGACAAATTTAACTCGAGTATTTTCTTGCACTTGCGGTTGCCCCCCGAGTGTAGGATTCTTGGTGGTGATTTTGATTACTTCCTTGCCATCGGGCTGTTTATCAAGCACAACATGTCTCCCCAAGACCGTGCTGCCTTCCTTGTCTTTCCTGGGCTCACCAATAATGATATTAGCTTTATTAGAAGATTCGGCTACCTCAGGCCGAATGAGTAGCTTCTTCCCCTCCAAATCCATGGTATTAATTGGAAAAGGTTGTTTATCAACTTGCATCTCAGAAAAGTTCAATCGTCCGTCATTAATGGCCGATTGTATCCGTCGTCGAAAAACATTGCAATCATTAGTAGCATGAGAAAAAGAATTATGATACTTGCAATAAGCACGCTGTTTTAGCTCTTCAAACGGCGGTAAAGTATGAGATATTCTAATAATCTTAGCCTGCAGCAAAGCATCAAATATTCTATCACACTTAGCAATGTTAAAAGTAAACTTCATCTCTTCATCACGATTCTTATGAATCGGTTTCAGATCATTGCAAGTAAAGGGTTTGGCCTTAGATGGCCAAACAAATTCAGTAGCAAAAACATCACCCTCATCGTCCGAGTGATCACTATCATATTCCACCATATTCATCTTTGGACGATCGGCTCTGTATCTATGCACTTCTTTGAGATCTTTGCTTCAGCTTTCCTGAGCCAAAGCCCTTTGTAAGACTTGGTTGATATTTAAGAACTCATAACCTTCTAGCTTTTCTCTAATGGGAGTTCTCAAACCACTTAGCACTAGGTCTGCCAAGTCTCTCTCGGTTATCACCAAACTAAAACACCGGTTTTTTGTTTCTCTGAATCTTTTGACGTAATCAGAGACCGATTCATCATGCTTCTGTTTAACCGATGTTAGATGTGACAACTTGAGTTCATTGTCGCTGCTATAAAAGTGATCATGAAATTTCTGCTCTAGCTGCGACCAAACTCGAATGGAACCATGTGGTAAAGAAGAAAACCATGAAAACGCGGTACCAGTTAATGATAAAGGAAATAAACGCACTTTAAACTCATTTAGTGAGCCTGCTTCACCTAATTGTGCCAAGTATTGACTAACATGCTCCCATGTGGTTTTTGTGCCCTCTCCATTGAACTTAACAAAATCTGGAATCTTATATCCTGGAGGGCACTGGATGGCATCAAAGTACTCGGGGTACGGCTTTGGTAAATCCGACTCCGAGGTAACTCAACTCCAAAATTCTCTCTAAGAATCTTAGCCATCTCCTCTCTAAGATTAGCTAGACCATCATCCGTAGTGGACGATGAAGCTTGTGGCAGTGACATAGGAAGAGTATGGTTACTAGTTGTAGGTAGGAATTTTGGCATGTATGTCGACCCATAATTTGGTAGTGGTCGAGTGGTTGTAGCTGTAGGTAGAGTTTGGTTCGGCGTTGCCACCGAACCTGTCATGCTCATAATAGGATTAATGGGTGTAGCCACAGTCTGATTTGTTTGCGTAGGATAATAAGTCATCGACACGGGAGGCGCCGATGCAATAGGTAAAGCCATATTAGGGTTTTGCACACTAGCAGTTACACCATTATTACCACTAGACGATTGAGATATATTCTTTTGAGCATTAGTATTTTCTATAAAAGTTTGATAGACTAGATTGTTATTGTCGGTGTCAAAACCGGCGGATCTCGGGTAGGGGGTCCCGAACTGTGCGTCTAGGCCGGATGGTAACAGGAGGCAAGGGACACGAAGTTTTACCCAGGTTCGGGCCCTCTTGATGGAGGTAAAACCCTACGTCCTGCTTGATTAATATTGATGATATGGGTAGTACAAGAGTAGATCTACCACGAGATCGGAGAGGCTAAACCCTAGAAGCTAGCCTATGGTATGATTTTTGTTCTATATGTTGTCCTACGGACTAAAACCCTCCGGTTTATATAGACACCGGATAGGGTTAGGGTTACACAAAGTCGGTTACAATGGTAGGAGATCTACATATCCATATCGCCAAGCTTGCCTTCCACGCCAAGGAAAGTCCCTTCCGGACACGGGACGAAGTCTTCAATCTTGTATCTTCATAGTCCAAGAGTCCGGCTGAAGGTATAGTCCGGCCATCCGGACACCCCCTAATCCAGGACTCCCTCAGTAGCCCCTGAACTAGGCTTCAATGACGACGAGTCCGGCGCGCAGATTGTCTTCGGCATTGCAAGGCGGGTTCCTCCTCCAAGTACTTCATAGAAGATTTTGAACACAAAGATAGTGTCCGGCTCTGCAAAATAAGTTTCCACATATTGCCATAGAGAGAATAATATTTACACAAATCTAATCTGCTGACCTATTCCGTAGTGTGACATTGCACCATGGCCAAGCCTTTATTCGAATCATTTTATTGTCCCACCTCAGTGTGTCATGCGAGGCAGTTTCCTTGGCACGTCTTGTTAAAGCAGAGATCGTGTCCCCTTATTCCGGGATTCTCATCAATACGGGCGTGGGTAACCCAACCGCTTCTAGGACTCCTAGACTATAGGCAAGTCCAAACGGCCACGGAGAGGACGCTTGATATTCACCCTCTTTATAAAGGGACAAGGCTTTTATTTTTTCCCTCCCGTGCTGAATCGAATCCTTCCCCCTCCTCAAGCTCAAACACCCAAAGTTCAGGTCAGGTGCTCCGAACCTTCAATCATGTCCGAATCTAGCCTTCAAGGCCGATGGGTGCCTTCCTCCGTCATGGAAGAAGACATCAAAAAGTTGAGGTTGCCAGATATCTGACCATCGAGGTTTCGCATCGGCTGCCTGCCCGAGGGCAGGCCGTCCCCTCCCCCGAACCCAACGAGAACGTCGTGTTCGTCTCCCACTTCCCTCCGAGGTCTAGGCCTTGCTCTGGATCCTTTCATCAGGGGTTTGATGTTTTATTACGGGCTAGATTTCCATGATCTAGCTCCGGACTCCTTTCTTCATATCACGACATTTATTGTCGTGTGTGAGGCCTTCCTCCGGGTTACCCCTCACTTTGGCCTATGGCTCAAGACCTTTGAAGTAAAGCCGAAGATGATCGAGGGGCAACATGCAGCGTGTGGAGGTGCCTCAATATGCAAGATGACGGGAGCTCCATGGCCCAAAGGTTCCATTCCGGAGGTGTCTGAATTGTGGCAACAAGAGTGGTTCTACATCATGGCTCCTAGAAGTGCCAAGTGGGCGGCCGCCCCTGTTTTCCGCTCGGCCCCCCCACCACAACTGATGTCATGGATTAGCAAAGGGCTGAGCTGGGGTCCAGCCAAGGACGTGCCTATACTGCAAAGCCGCATTCGAGATCTCTTCAATGGAGATTTTAGTTTGGTTGCAGTAATACAAGTTATGCCGGTTCGTCAAGTCCAGCCTTGCAAGCGCCGGCCCCTTCGCTTGTGGGAGTTCAATCCCGAGGGACCGCGTGTCATTCAAAATTTCCTCGGCCCGACGCACGAGGAGATGTACAAGTCATTCTTCGGACCTCGGGTAGAGTGTCTAGAAATCACCGAGGACGTGGGCCTGAGCAGTAACCGCGCCGCCGAACAGGTAAGGAATCTTCGGCCGAACATACTATCTCTCATTTGTTACGAAGTTATTTCTGAGAGTTCGCTTTTTGACCAGGACTGGCTAACAAAGGCGAAGTTGATTCGGTGTTCGGCCCCCCTCCCTGAGGGTTTGGACAATCTGGTATTGGAAAAGATGCTCCAGGTCGCACCTTGCCCGGAGCCCTTGAAGGAAGATACTGGAGAGGATAATACGGGCGGACGTGGGCCCCCAACGCTGCCCATTCTAACCGAGGGAGCGAGCGTCTCCATGAAGGAAGACGACCGGAGGAGGAAAAGGACTGCGCCCGGGGATTCAGAAGCCGAAGCTTCCAAACGGGAGAAGAAGTCTCCCACAGAGGGTCCTACCTTGGGGGGTGCTTTTGCCGCACAAAATCCGCGGGGGGATCAATTCTCCAGCGAGTCGTAAGTGACCCGAAATACTTTAATAGTACAGGTATGCCATCTTTTTCTTCTGAGAAAATAACCACCGCATATATCTTTGCAGTTCGGGCCTTATCCCCTCTCAAATGAGCTCGTCTTCGGGGTATCTTCTTCCAGAGATGATGGAGAGCGAAACGCCTCCTCCGGACTCCTCCGCTTCGGAAGCGTGCGACCCCGAAGTGTCTCTCCGAGTCCGGTGAGGCGAGAAGATAATCCCGTTGACCCCCGAAGCTCCAAGTGTCCGACTCCCAAAGAGAGCGGACAAAAGAGTCCGACACCGTCTAGTGTGCGATTGGATGTTCTGAGGGAGTTGGTGGGGCGAGCGGCCATCTCAGATGAACACCGTGTGCTGATGAATACGGTGATGGAGAGAATCTCGTCCGCCGAAAGCGGATTGCATGAAGCTTTTATGAGTCTACTAACAGGCTTTGAGGTACGTAAAATAATGTATGATAGTCCTGCACATGCTAGGTGTGCCCTGTGTAGACAGTAGCCCCCGAGACTCTGGTTGTCGTCGGAAACGACGACGAACAAAGGATCATATTCCCAGGTAATAACCATACTGCCTCTATGTGCAGGTGATGGAAGCTCCGGTGGCTAGCCGGACTAGCGAGTTTGCCCATTTAAAACGGCAGTTGGATGCGGCAGACGCCGACATCGAGCTTGTTAACAAAAGGCTTGACGAGGCACAGGGTAAGTGTCATTATCTGGTAAACACCACATAGTAAGAGCGGCATGATGCCAGTATTTTTAATATGTTGTGACTGCAGATGGAGCTGCCACTATTGAAGCCTTGCGGGCAGAACTTGCCCGAGCCAAGGAACACACGAGGTTTAGTAATGCGGCTGCTTTGAAGGCGGCCGAAGAGTTGAAAGCCGAGAAGGCCGCGCATGGCGAGAGCCGAGATAAGATGGCCAAGATGGCCATAGAATTAAAAGCCGCCGCCAACCGTTGCCGGGTTCTTGAAAAGGAAAACCTAGCGAAGGCATCGGACCTTGAGAAGGCTGCTGCGACGAGAAAAGACATCCGATCTGCTATGAGGGCGAAGAAGGAGGAGCTGCGGGAAGCCGGGGATATTGTAGCTGGGAAATCCTTTATGTTGCGGAGGAAGTTCAGAGATCCACGGTATGCCTCTCTGGATCGGCTGTGGAGTTCGGAGGATGTGTATATGGATTTGGTGGCGAGCGCTGCCGATGCGGCCAAGTACTTCCAGGGTCAGACGGACCGTGAAGTGGACCAGCTGTTTTGGACACAATTCCATTCTCCTGAGCGTCCACTTTCATTGACTGACCAATTAGCCGAATGGGCCGAACTGAATAGGTTGTTCGGACTCGCCATGAGGTCTATTGTGGATTAGCTATGGCTGGAAAGGCCAAAACCGAACAGCTATTTCAGCTTGGTGCAGCAGTTCCTTGACGTGGTGCCGTGCATTAATGCAATGAAGAGGTCGGCGTGCATAGAGGGCTCACGGATTGTTGGGGAACGTAGTAATTTCAAAAACTTTCCTACACACAAGCAAGATCATGGTGATGCATAGCAACGAGAGGGGGAGAGTGTGATCTACGTACCCTTGTAGATCGACAACGGAAGCGTTTGGTTGATGTAGTCGTACGTCTCCACGGCCCGACCGATCAAGCACCGAAACTACGGCACCTCCGAGTTCTAGCACACGTTCAGCTCGATGACGATCCCCGGACTCCGATCCAGCAAAGTGTTGGGGAAGAGTTCCGTCAGCACGACGGCGTGGTGACGATCTTGATGTACTGCCGTCGCAGGGCTTCGCCTAAGCACTGCTACAATATTATCGAGGACTATGGTGGAAGGGGGCACCGCACACGGCTAAGAATATGATCACGTGGATCAACTTGTGTCCATGGGGCGCCTCTTGCCTCTGTATATAAAGGATCCAAGGTGGGGGTGCGGCTGGCCCTAGTAGGAGGCGCGCAGGAGGAGTCCTACTCCTACCGGGAGTAGGACTCCCCTCCCTTTCCTTGTCCAATTAGGAGAGGGGGAAGGAAGGGAGAGAGGAGAGGGGGGCGCCGCCCCTCCCTCCTTGTCCAATTCGGACTAGGGGGAGAGGGGGCGCGCGGCCTGCCCTGGCAGCCCCTCCTCTTCTCCACTTTAGGCCCATGAGGCCCATTAACCCCCCGGGGGGGTTCCGGTAACCCCTCGGTGCTCCGATTTTATCCGAAACTTCCCCGGAATACTTCCGGTGTCCGAATATAGCCGTCCAATATATCAATCTTTATGTCTCGACCATTTCGAGACTCCTCGTCATGTCCGTGATCACATCCGGGACTCCGAACTAACTTAGGTACATCAAAACTCATAAACTCATGATATAACTGTCATCGAAACCTTAAGCGTGCGGACCCTACGGGTTCGAGAATAATGTAGACATGACCGAGACACGTCTCCGGTCAATAACCAATAGCAGAACCTGGATGCTCATATTGGCTCCTACATATTCTACGAAGATCTTTATCGGTCAGACCGCATAACAACATACGTTGTTCCCTTTGTCATCGGTATGTTACTTGCCCGAGATTCGATCGTCGGTATCTCAATACCTAGTTCAATCTCGTTACCGGCAAGTCTCTTTACTCGTTCTGTAATACATCATCTCGCAACTAACTCATTAGTTGCAATGCTTGCAAGGCTTATGTGATGTGCATTATCGAGAGGGCCCAGAGATTCCTCTCCGACAATCGGAGTGACAAATCCTAATCTCGAAATACGCCAACCCAACATGTACCTTTGGAGACACCTGTAGAGTACCTTTATAATCAACCATTTATGTTGTGACGTTTGGTAGCACACAAAGTGTTCCTCCGGCAAACGGGAGTTGCATAATCTCATAGTCATAGGAACATGTATAAGTCATGAAGAAAGCAATAGCAACATACTAAACGATCGGGTGCTAAGCTAATGGAATGGGTCATGTCAATCAGATCATTCAACTAATGATGTGATCCCGTTAATCAAATGACAACTCTTTGTCCATGGTTAGGAAACATAACCATCTTTGATTAATGAGCTAGTCAAGTAGAGGCATACTAGTGACACTCTGTTTGTCTATGTATTCACACATGTATTATGTTTCCGGTTAATACAATTCTAGCATGAATAATAAACATTTATCATGATATAAGGAAATAAATAATAACTTTATTATTGCCTCTAGGGCATATTTCCTTCACGGATGGCCTTTGCTCGTGTTAAAGCATACTGGGCGGAGATGGATGCTAACACTGTTGCAACGCGGAATTCGGCCATAGGCCGAATGGCTGCTGAGCACCTCAAAAAATATTATGTTTGAGTGATATGTAATCTCATTGTAAGCGAAATGCTTTTATGAATTTTTATAAGGCTATTTTTATACTTTTGCCTGAAAGTAATATGATGCCTCCTGGGCGGCCGTTTATGTATACACGTGTATAACCTGAAAGATTGCAGCCGTTGGCTTCAACCCCCACGCATATAATGCGGAGGTGCTCGCAAAAAACACGCGTTCACACTTAACCCAACGTCTTAGCCCTATTAAGGAGGTGATAGCGGAGCGAGCGAGGCAACCGGACTATAATGCTTTAGCACTTTCACTTAGCCATAGGAGTTTGACAGTGGGGCTACTAGATAGCCCCTGGTGGCTCCGCACTCTCCCGATCCCGGGGTGCGTACATGCCTGGCCGGAAAACGGCCCTTCGTTAAGGCGGAGGAATTCTAACATTCCAACAGGTCATCGAGTGGTTGACCAGTCTCACGCTATATCATGACAGTTAGTTTTCGGCTTTCTCTACTGAGGTGCTCGTCCGGATGAACCAGGGCACAATCGCAGCAGTTCTCCTGGTGCTGCCTTAGCTGGTAAAGCGGAACGTAAGGCACCAAAACACAAGAGCCGGGAAAACCCAACATTTGACCAAAGACAATGATTCAGAGCTGATGCATATAGGGCCAAACTCGCGAGCCGAACACTCCCTAAGGTATTCGGTCTTTGTGGTATAAACCGGGCCTAAATAATGGCCTTTGTAAGAAGCCCCTTGTGTCCAGGTACGTGCATTGTTCTGGTGTGGCCACATGCCAAGACGTTAGCATCCTTCTCAACGGTGGATATGTATCAACAAGAGACAGTAAAAAAGGTTTACGCAGGGTCTTAATCTAAAAAGAATCCTTGGAGCGGGTCCCTGCTGCACGTCTGCGCCTGTGTCTCTGTTGTGCCATATCCTGGACGGGTGTAGCACGATGATCGTCTGTAAAAGAGAGGAACTTAGGTGAAAAAGTTGTCGTGTAAAAAGATAGTTTTTAAAGAAACCATGTATAATTCAAGATGAGAAAAAATTGCCACTTGTCTGCGCGCGTTGAGCCCCTTGTATTGACAAATAGGGGTGTGACCGCTTATTCGGTATAAATAGCGGCGCCGGACTTGATTAGTTGTGTATGAGGTCTTGACGACCTATTGGATACTTTCGCTGGTCCGGGTGCCTTTAGTGTGCGGCTGCCAAGGCAGCCGCACTCTCTTCGGCGCGCAGAGATCGCTTGATATTTCCGTTCACTGAAATGATGCCACGTGGACCGGGCATCTTGAGTGTGAGGGAGGCGTAGTGTGGTATTGCATTAAAGCGAGGGAAAGCTTCGCGTCCGAGCAGTGCTTGATAGCCACTTTGGAACGGAGCGATGTGGAAGGTTAAATGCTCGCGACGGAAGTTATCGGGGGAGCCGAATATAACTTGTAGTAGGAGGGAGCCCGTACAACGGGCCCCTGGGCCTGGCGTTACTCCTTTAAAGGTAGTATTGCTATGGTGAATTTTTGTTGGGTCTAACCCCATCCCGCGGATTGTATCCTGATATATTAGGTTTAGATTGCTGCCACCGTCCATCAAGACTCGTGTGAAGTGATATCCGCCAATTACTGGGTCTAATACCAGGGCAGCTCATCCTGTGCGTCAGATACTTGCTGAGTAATTGCGATGGTCGAAAGTGATCGGTTGAGACGACCAGTGGTAGGACTTAGCGGTGACAGGCACTTGGGTATATTTTCCTGGGAGTGCCGCGTTGTTTTTTCCCTTGATCACGTGTAACACGTTTACTGTTTTGACTTCTGGTGGAAATTTCTTTGTTCCCCAGTGTCTTGTTTGGGAGGCTCGTCCTCGTCTTCACTTGGTGTATCCTCCCCCTTGTGTACGGCGTTGAGCTTGCCGGACTATTTGAAGACCCAACATTCTCTTTGGGTATGATTAGCAGGTTTACCAGGGGTACTATGGATCTGACATACTTGGTCTAGAATTTTGTTGAGGCTGGACAGTTCATCCCTGGTGCCTTTAGAGGGCGGCTTTTGCTGACCTGGCCGAGAGCTTTTGAATCCGACTTTTACTGCCGTGCCCTTCGTGCTATCTTCTTTATTCCGGCGTTTGTTATTGCTGTTGCGTCATGATTTCCCGTTTCCATCTCTAACTTCAGATGTACTGGGGTCGCTGGTGCTGCATCTGGCTAGCCAGCTGTCCTCACCCGCGCAAAAGCGGGTCATGAGGCTTGTTAACGCGGCCATCATTCTCGGCTTATTTTGGCCGAGGTGTCTGGCAAGCCATTCGTCACGGACGCTATGCTTAAAAGTTGCCAAGGCTTCGGCGTCCGGACAGTCGACAATCTGGTTCTTTTTAGTAAGAAACCTGTTCCAAAGCTTTCGGGCTGACTCTCCGGGCTGTTGAGTTATATGACTCAAATCGTCCGCGTCCGGAGGTCGGACATAAGTCCCTTAAAAATTTGCCCGAAAAGCGTCTTCGAGCTCTTCCCAGCTTCCAATTGAGCTTTCAGGGAGGCTTTTAAGCCAGTTTGAGGGGTAAATACTTAATGGCGTGGAGATCATCTCCTCGAGCCATATGGATATGAAGGATGTAGTCCTCAATCCAGACCCCAGGGTCTGTTGTTCCATCATATGTCTCTATGTTTACGGGTTTGAATCCCTCTGGAAATTCGTGGTCCAGCACCTCATCGGTGAAACGTAGGGGGTGTGCGGCACCCCTGTAGCTGGGTGTACTGCGTTGTTTGGATGTTTGTTCTGTTGCATTGTATGTTGGGGCGCGCGTGCGTGGTCCATAGATGGATCTTGTTGCGCCGTCCTTTGGGTGCGAGCCCTCGCATGGGTCGTGTGTTGTATTGTGGTAGAGGGGTCATCTATCCAGCCAGGTGGCTGCTTTGATATTTGGTTGTGGGGGGTCTGAGGCCTCCTCACCGAATTCAGGTAGCAGCTTCCGCTTTGGGTAGCTCTTGGAGGGGCGATTGTCGCCGTACCTCGCTGCTGTGTTGAGTATTTTACTCCATCTGATTTGGAGTGTGTCTTGCGCAGCCTTGAGCCTTTGCTTCTGCTTTTTAAGACTCCTCGCGGTGGCAACAAGCCTTTCACGGGCATTCTGCTGCTCCGGGTGCCTGTCCGGCATTATGTCGTCTGGACCATTATCCTTGATAGAATTTGTTTGTTCGGTTTGATTATCCGGATTGCCGTTGTCCGGCAGCGGTTCGCCCTGCTCTAGCGCTGGGTCTGTGTGATCGTTATTTCTGTCGAGGCGGGATTTGGGGCGGCGCTTGCATCGCTGCTTTGACTGCTTCTCGAGGGAACAAGCCTTCGGTGCGTCCTTCCGCTCCTCGTCGTCATCTTTTGGTGCGTCCACCATGTATACGTCATATGATGAGGTGGCTCTCCAGGGCCCAATAGGCGTTGGTTCTTCATCGTCTCTTTCATCGGCGTCCATACCGTCGATGTCTTCGGAGTCGAAGTCGAGCATGTCGGTTAAATTGTCGATAGTGGCTACAAAGTAGGTGGTGGGTGGGCTTTGAATTTCTTCATCGTCTGTATCCCAACCTTGCTGACCGTAGTCCGGCTAGGGCTCTCCTGATAAAGAGAGAGATATTAGTGTCTTCAGAATATTGCCGAGAGGCGAGTGCTGAAAGATGTCCGTGGCAGTAAACTCCATGATCGGCGCCCAATCAGATTCGATCGGCAGGGGCGCGGAGGGTTCGGAGTCCGGAGAGGAGTCCGACTCCTTGGAGTCACGAGTCTCGCGGAGTGTGGGGCTGGTGTTCGGCTCGATCACCATTGGGATCGCAGCCCCCGAGGTGGCGTCCAACCACCCATCCTCGATCAGCGCAGTTGGCTCCGAATTAAGGGTCGAAGCCGATGCAGGTGCGGCCTCCAGGGCACTGTTCGGCGGCAGAGCTAGATCATGCTCGTCGTGGCAGTGCGGCGCGCTCGGCAGTGGCTCGAATCCGTCGAGGATCAAGTCCCCGCGGATGTCAGCCGTGTAGTTTAAACTTCCAAATCTGACCTAACGGCCAGGGGCAAAGCTTTCGATCTGCTCCAGATGGCCAAGTGAATTGGCCCGCAGTGCGAAGCCGCCAAAGACGAAGATCTGTCCGGGGAGGAAGGTCTCACCCTGGACTGCATCGCTATTGATGATCGTAGGAGCCATCAAGCCTAACAGCGACAACACAGACGAACTCTCAATGAAAGCACCAATGTCAGTGTCAAAACCGGTGGATCTCGGGTAGGGGGTCCCGAACTGTGCGTCTAGGCCGGATGGTAACAGGAGGCAAGGGACACGAAGTTTTACCCAGGTTCGGGCCCTCTTGATGGAGGTAAAACCCTACGTCCTGCTTGATTAATATTGATGATATGGGTAGTACAAGAGTAGATCTACCACGAAATCAGAGAGGCTAAACCCTAGAAGCTAGCCTATGGTATGGTTGTTGTTCTATATGTTGTCCTACGGACTAAAACCCTCCGGTTTATATAGACACTGGAGAGGGTTAGGGTTACACATAGTCGGTTACAATGGTAGGAGATCTACATATCCACATCGCCAAGCTTGCCTTCCACGCCAAGGAAAGTCCCTTCCGGACACGGGACAAAGTCTTCAATCTTGTATCTTCATAGTCCAGGAGTCCGGCTGAAGGTATAGTCTGGCCATCCGGACACCCCCTAATCCAGGACTCCCTCAGTTACCATCAGCAATACGACTTTCAATCTCAGCCCACTGCTCAGGAGAAAAGGCAGTACTTAAAGAGGGTTTAACCTATTCAGTTTGAAGAGGAGGGAACTTGATTTCTTCAATCGGAGTGATGTTGCCTTGGCGATCTTTCTTGAATTTTGCAAGGAACTCCTGCAGGTCCTTCTCCTCGCGCACCTTCTTGTACTCCTCGTAGACTTGGCGATGATCGGCCAATATCTCATCAAGACTGGGCTTAATGATGTTATCGGCGTCTACCTCAGATGGCTTGGGAAGATCGGACATGGTGGATGATGATGATTGATCTTCGTTCCCCAGCGGAGTCGCCAAAAAGTGTGTTGACACACGAACACGTCACGTGTACCCTCGACGCCGGGGGTGATGCACCGCAGCTCACGTCGAAGGAGACCCGACCGACAGCGCGATACGCAAGACAGTCGACGGGCGCTTTTGCAGACCCGAAAACCCCACACCCCGGGAGGGACCCTGCCAGGGAGTGCGGCGGCTATGGGATACCCTAGGTCGATTCGCTCGCCCCTAGAGCCTCGGAATTCGCAGCTCTTAAACACGAAGAACAGCGAAGAACGAGAGAGAAAAACGATGGAGAGATAAAACGTAGATGAAAAAGTAGTATATTGATTTGTTCGACTGTGTGTTGTTCAATCGGCCGTCACCTCTCATCTATTTATAAGGCAGCTGGACTTTCCGTACAAGAAAAAGACTAAAAATTCCGTCCAGAACATCAAAAACCCAAACCTAACTCGGACAGGAATCTTTGGCAATTTCCGGATCAATCTCGGTCTCACCGATTGGTTTGCTTCGGTCCCACCGAGTGAACGTGGCCAACTCTCTGTTACTTTGTGTAATTTCCGGATAAATCTCGGTCTTACCGATTGGGTTGCTTCGGTCCTATCGAGTCAACATTGCCAACTCTCTGGTAAATTTCCGGACCAACTCGGTCTCACCGATCAAATAAACTCGGTCGGTCCGAAATGACTCTGCAGCTTCTGTTTCTGACCTTGTTTTGCCTCCACAGGTTGCATACGACCACGGATTGAGACGATTTTTATATCAAAATCCACCGTTTCGACGAGACACACAACTTTCATGTTGAAACGTTTTCCATCGGAGGTCGTCTTAATTGAGTTTAATGCCATTATTTAATCTGGTGTCAACATGAGCATCGCCGAACTTGTCATAACTATTACATCCGAGCTCCTCTATATACCATCTTCATATCCATCTCGATCTTCTTAAAGAGAGCCATCCGGAGTGACCTCCCATCCTGAGTTTGAATTAGTCTTTATATAGCCTAAGCTAATTTTATGACTATGCCACTTTTGAGCGTCAACACACCTTCTATCACAGATCCGAAGGCAATATATTCGTTGCTTTGAACGGATCCTTTCTAGAAAAGGAGTTTCTCTCGAAAGAAGTGAGTGGGGGGAAAGTAGAACTTCATGAGGTAACTGTACCTGCTCCCTTATTGGAAAGTAGTTCATCACAGAAATCTGTTCCTGTGACTACTACACCGATTAGTGAGGAAGCTAATGATGATGATCATGTAACTTCTGATCAAGTAACTACCGAACCTCGTAGGTAAACCAGAGTGAGATCCGCACCAGAGTGGTACGGTAATCCTGTTCTGGAGGTCATGTTACTTGACCATGACGAGCCTACGAACTATGAGGAAGCGATGATGAGCCCAGATTCCGTGAAATGGCTTGAGGCCATGAAATCTGAGATGAGATCCATGTATGAGAACAAAGTATGGACTTTGATTGACTTGCCCAATGATCGGCGAGCCATTGAGATTAAATGGATCTTCAAGGGGAAGACGGACGTTGATAGTAGTGTTACTATCTACAAAGCTAGAATTGTCGCAAAAAGGTTTTCGACAAGTTCAAGGTGTTGACTACGATGAGAGTTTCTCACTCATATCTATGCTTAAGTCTGTCCAAATCATGTTAGCAATTGCCGCATTTTATGAAATCTGGCAAATGGATAAACAAAACTGCATTCTTTAATGGATTTATTAAAGAAGAGTTGTATATGATGCAACCAGAAGGTTTTGTCAATCCTAAAGGTACTAACAAAATATGCAAGCTCCAGCGATCCATCTATGGACTGGTGCAAGCATCTCGGAGTTGGAATATACGCTTTGATAAGTTGATCAAAGCATATAGTTTTATACAGACTTGCGGTGAAGTCTGTATTTACAAGAAAGTGAGTGGGAGCACTACAACATTTCTGATAAGTATATGTGAAAGACATATTGTTGATCGGAGATAATGTAGAATTATTCTGCAAAGCATAAAGGAATGTTTGAAAGGAGTTTTTCAAAGAAAGACCTCGATGAAGCTGCTTACATATTGAGTATCAAGATCTATAGAGATAGATCAAGACGCTTGATAAGTTTTTCAATGAGTACATACCTTGATAAGATTTTGAAGTAGTTCAAAATGGAACAGTCAAAGAAGGAGTTCTTGCCTGTGTTACAAATGTGTGAAGTTGAGTAAGACTCAAAACCCAACCACGGCAGAAGATAGAGAGAGAATGAAAGTCATTCCCTATGCCTCAGCCATAGGTTCTATAAAGTATGCCATGCTGTGTACCAGACCTATTGTATACCCTGCCCTGAGTTTGGCAAGGGAGTACAATAGTGATCTAGGAGTAGATCACTGGACATTGGCCAAAATTATCCTTAGTGGAATAAGGATATGTTTCTCGATTATGGAGGTGACAAAAGGTTCGTCGTAAAGGGTTACATCGATGCAAGTTTTGACACTAATCCAGATGACTCTAAGTCTCAATCTGGATACATATTGAAAGTGGGAGCAATTAGCTAGAGTAGCTCCATGCAGAGCATTGTTGACATAGAAATTTACAAAATACTTACGGATCTCAATGTGGCAGACCCGTTGACTAAACTTCTCTCACAAGCAAAACATGATCACACCTCAGTACTCTTTGGGTGTTAATCACATAGTGATGTGAACTAGATTATTGACTCTAGTAAACCCTTTGGGTGTTGGTCACATGTCGATGTGAACTATGGGTGTTAATCACATGATGATGTGAACTATTGATGTTAAATCACATGGCGATGTGAACTAGATTATTGACTCTAGTGCAAGTGGGAGACTGAAGGAAATATGCCCTAGAGGCAATAATAAAGTTATTATTTATTTCCTTATATCATGATAAATGTTTATTATTCATGCTATAATTGTATTAACCGGAAACATAATACATGTGTGAATACATAGACAAACAGAGTGTCACTAGTATGCCTCTACTTGACTAGCTCGTTGATCAAAGATGGTTATGTTTCCTAACCATAGACATGAGTTGTCATTTGATTAACGGAATCACATCATTAGGAGAATGATGTGATTGACTTGACCCATTCCGTTAGCATAGCACTTGATCATTTAGTTTGTTGCTATTGCTTTCTTCATGACTTATACATGTTCCTATGACTATGAGATTATGCAACTCCCGTTTACCGGAGGAACACTTTGTGTGCCACCAAACGTCACAACGTAACTGGGTGATTATAAAGGTGCTCTACAGGTGTCTCCGGAGGTACTTGTTGGGTTGGCGTATTTCGAGATTAGGATTTGTCACTCTGATTGTCGGAGAGGTATCTCTGGGCCCTCTCGGTAATGCACATCACTTAAGCCTTGCAAGCATTGCAACTAATGAGTTAGTTGCAGGATGATGTATTACGGAACGAGTAAAGAGACTTGCCACTGACGATATTGAACTAGGTATTAAGATACCGACGATCGAATCTCGGGCAAGTAACATACCGATGACAAAGGGAACAACGTATGTTGTTATGCGGTCTGACCGATAAAGATCTTCGTAGAATATGTGGGAGCCAATATGAGCATCCAGGTTCCACTATTGGTTATTGACCGGAGACGTGTCTCGGTCATGTCTACATTGTTCTCGAACCCGTAGGGTCCACACGCTTAAGGTTTCGATGACAGTTATATTATGAGTTTATGAATTTTGATGTACCGAAGGAGTTCGGAGTCCCGAATGAGATCGGGGACATGACGAGGAGTCTCGAAGTGGTCGAGACGTAAAGATCGATATATTGGACGACTATATTCGGACATCGGAAAGGTTCCGAGTGATTCGGGTATTTTCGGGAGTACTAGGGAGTTACGGGAATTCGTATTGGGCCTTAATGGGCCATACGGGAAAGGAGAGAAAGGCCTCAAAGGGTGGCCGCACCCCTCCCCATGGGCTGGTCCGAATTGGACTAGGGAGGGGGGGCGCCCCCTTCCTTCCTTCTCCTTTTCCCTTCCCTTTCCTTCCCTCCTACTCCTACTACTTGGAAGGGTTCCTAGTAGGGGGAATCCTACTCCCGGTGGGAGTAGGACTCCCCTAGGGCGCGCCATAGAGAGGGTCGGCCCTCCCCTCCTCCACTCCTTTATATACGGGGGCAGGGGCACCCCAAAGGGACAACAATTGATCTCTTGATCTCTTAGCCGTGTGCGGTGACCCCCTCCACCATAATCCACCTCGATCATATCGTAGCGGTGCTTAGGCGAAGCCCTGCGTCGGTAGAACATCATCATCGTCACCATGCCGTCGTGATGACGAAACTCTCCCTCAACACTCGGCTGGATCGGAGTTCGAGGGACGTCATCGGGCTGAACGTGTGTAGAACTCGGAGGTGACGGGTGTTCGGTACTTGATCGGTCGGATCGTGAAGACGTACGACTACATCAACCGCGTTGTGCTAACGCTTCCGCTTTCGGTCTACGAGGGTACGTGGACACACTCTCCCCTCTCGTTGGTATACATCACCATGATCTTGCATGTGCGTAGGAATTTTTTTGAAATTACTACGTTCCCCAACAGTGGCTACTAAGTGGGTGGTGGGTGGGCGGCGAATTTCTTCGTCATCCACATCCCAATCCTGCCGAGCATAGTTCGGCCAGGACTCTCCTGACAAGGAGAGAGACTTTAATGAATTCAGTATATCGCCGAAGGGCGAGTGCTGAAATATATCCGCGGAAGTAAACTCCATGGTCTATCCACCCATCCATGGATGGCGCAACTGGCTCCGAATTGAGGTTCGGAGCGGCTGTCGGTGCGATCTCCTGAATACGGCCCGATGGTAGAGCTAAATCGTACTCATCATGACCGTGTGGCGCACAAGGCAGAGGCTCGAATCCATGGAAGATCAAGTCTCCGCGGATATTGGCCGTGTAATTTAAGCTTCCAGACCTGACCTGACGGCCAGGGGCGTAACTTTCGATCTGCTCCAGATGACCAAGCGAGTTGGCCCACAGTGCAAAGCCGCCGAACATAAAGATCTATCCGAGGAGGAAAGTCTCACCCTGGACTGCATCGCTATCGATGATAGAAGGAGCCATCAAGCCTAACGGCGACGACACAGAGGAACTCTCAATGAAAGCACCAATGTCGGTGTCAAAACCGGCGGATCTCGGGTAGGGGGTCCCGAACTGTGCGTCTAAGGCGGATGGTAACATGAGGCAGGGGACACGATGTTTTACCCAGGTTCAGGCCCTCTTGATGGAGGTAAAACCCTACGTCCTGCTTGATTAATTTTGATGATATGGGTAGTACAAGAGTAGATCTACCACGAGATCAGAGAGGCTAAACTCTAGAAGCTAGCCTATGGTATGATTGTATGTTGTCCTACGAACTAAAACCCTCCGGTTTATATAGACACGGGAGAGGGTTAGGGTTACACAAGGTCGGTTACAAAGGAGGAGATACACATATGCGTATTGCCTAGCTTGCCTTCCACGCCAAGTAGAGTCCCATCCGGACACGAGACGAAGTCTTCAATCTTGTTTCTCCATAGTCTAGCAGTCCGGCCAATGGATATAGTCCGGCTGTCCGGAGACCCCCTAATCCAGGACTCCCTCAGCACCCGTCATGATCCTCGTACCTCAAGATGATCTTCCGCGTAGCCTTCGGACAACCTTGCTCAAGATACCACTTGTTAGAATAAAACACTAACGCAAGATCATAGACGACACACCGAGACACGATATTTTTTAATGAGATTCACCGATATGGTTACATCCCGGGGCAATGACTATGGGCTATCCTCCCCAATATACCACAATACCGGCCGCCTGGGCGCCGGCACAAGCCGTCGGCTCCCCCGCGTAGCTGCTGCTATCAAGTCGTCATGGGTTACAACGTGTGGTGCCCCTCAATATATAAGATGCCTAGGATACAACATGTCTGACTCCTACACAACTTGTACCTATCCACACCAATTACAACTCCAAGTCCTCAAAGCAGGCTTTCGCCCCACTTTATATATAAAGCAACCACCAAACCAAGTACGCAGCCGAACGGTCCAAGATAGTGAGGTAACCCTCATACAATGCCGATCCCAAGATAACGCGATCACGCACAACTATGCTATGAAAAGAAAGCACTGGGAGAGGTGAGTACAATGCCAAATACTGGCCTAAACACCCAAGCTCCATGACAACGCCCCCGGGAGGGAAATCGGCGCAAAGCACCGTTGTCGGCGAGTCCAAAAGAAAAAGGTTCTTCACCCAGAATCCTGGCACGAAGGGGAACACCACGATGACGTCTTCAGGAAGATAGCGGTGCTCACAAGTGTCATCATCATCGGAGACAAAGCACAGAGCTTTCGCTCGGCAGCTCCTTCATGCCACCACAAGGTCTTCAGGACAGGCATAACGAGCTCAGCTCCCAAGGTCCGAATCGAGGCGACGCCACTGCCACGGACAGGGAGAGCTTCCGAGCCACCCACTCCCACCCTCGTGCCGCCTAAAGGACCAAGAGGGGGCTACCACCACTGACATGGTGCCCGTCGGGGAGCCAACCATGCGGACCGCCATCCGAAGCGGCCGCTCTTGCATCCACGTCCAAGCCACCACCATTCGTGCATATCACAGAGCACCAACCTCGGAAGGAGGAAAGAAAGGGGTCTCCTTTCATTCCTAGCCCATCATCAGTCATGGGATCTCGGTCGATGCTCCCATAGTAGGGGGCGTCCACACCTGTGTCCCCAGCAAGTCCATGTGGACTGGAGGGATGCAACACTGTGACTACCGACGTCCATTGTCGATCCCGCTCGCGCGACGCCTCAACTGTGGTCACCGGCACAGATCCGCCTGACAAGATAGCAGAGACCCGAGCTCCGCCACCGACCACCGCAGCCGGGAGGAGCATGTGCGCCACCTGGGCCAACCCAACCGCGGGACCTAACCTAGCCCACCCGTGCGCGGACCCTAGGACAGAGCCACCGCCGTCGCGCGTGCGACACGCTTGGCATCCTGGCCGACACCCGCCCAGCCCCGCACTGCCGGCTCGCTCTCAAGAGCGGGGAGATCGCCACCACCATCTTGTGCCCCCAACAAGAGCCCATCCGCCAGATCTGCGACGCCATGAGCTCGACCAGCCCGCACCACCGCAACGGCCACCTGCAATCACCTGCCCCATCGACCACCATGCAGCCAGCCCGCGCCGACCGCATCCCGCGTCCCCTGCCGCTGCCAGGATCCAGCTAAGGCCGGATCTGACCGGAGGGCAGCATGTCCACCACCACCAGAGGGAGACGCCGCAGGAGACAACCGCCGGAGCTATCCACCACCTGTGGCGAGCCAACGCCCGGCCACCGCCATGCGCAAGCCGCCGAGACCCCTGCCACAGAAGATCCAAACCGTCCTAGGTCCACCGCTGCCAGAGTCCACCATGCACCCCCACAGTTGCAGCCCCTCCACGCCGCCGCACACAGCCCGTGCCTTCTCCGCCAGGCGTAGCCGCCGCTCCCCGAGCCAGATCCAGACGGCCCGCGCTCGGACCCCCCCCCCCCCCCCCCCCCCGCCGCTAGAGCTGGCCGGCTTTGCCCACCAACAGGTTGAGGAGGCGGCGAAAGGAGGGGGTGCGCCGCAGGTCGATCAAAATATCCAAACTCCTAGTCCACGTAACCCCTTGCGTACAAATATACTCGACACAAATATAACAAACTGTCCGCTGCTGGGCATTTGAGGGACTCTTTTCCACGTGTAGTATGTTGCTTGAGCCTAAACGTGAGCTGTAATTTTGTATTTATATGTTAGACTACTGTTTAGTTTGGTAAAATCTCTGTAGATGACACAATTCGCGGACTTGAATTTCGCGGTCAAAGTTGTTGTAGTATTATTGTTTGGAATTTCCTTTTTGTTCTTCCCTGATGATCAGGGGAGAGAATGCTCAAAACTTAATCATTAACTGCATTTCTATGCATTGCAAATTATTCTTTCCTTTTCTGTGAGTTGTTTGTTTTTTGAAACATTGAAACTTTTTCATGCATTTGTACAGGTTTGCTTAATTTGCACTTTTATGCAGTTACAATTATATTATATTAAATAAAAGCCCATCCCAATTTTGCTGTGTGTTTGTACCATGCTTGGTTGAATCATTTACGTTGTCCTTGATTCCTGGCCTTCTGGCGTGACAATTGCAGCAAAGAACAAGTCGGTAGCACGAGCGTGGGAGCAACGGATCTAGCTGCAGTGAATTGAATTAATCAATTCCAAATTGAGGTAGGAAGCAAGGAATCTAGCCGGTGTCCGGCACAACTTCTTTTAAAGCTTCTTCATTCATTCACGTGATCAATCAGCTCAGGTGCTCGATCTGTCTCCACGATCGAGGTTGCAGAGAAGAAGAAAAAGAGTAGAAGCTACTAGGTAGGATGGACCCATCGTTGCACAAGGCGGCGGTGCAGGGGGCGTGGCAAGCCTGAGGGCATCTCCAGCCGTTGGCTCCTCAGGGGGCGCCTAAAATCGCCGCCTGAGGGTGAGCCGGCGCAAAAATTGGGCCTGGTGGCGAGTTGGTCCTCAGCCGTCGGCCCCAGCGCCGCCCCAGGCACGTTTTAAAATAAAAAAAGTTCGGCGAAGTTCGGCTTAAACACGATAAATTTCGGCCAAACATGATAAATTTCGGCACATTTCGGCGAAGTTCACGGATTTTCATTACATAACACATATACATAAACTAATCTAAAGGAAAAACTGGCTGAAGTCGCCGCCGTCGCCGCCATCATCGTCGTCGGCCTTCTCCTCCTTGACGCGGGCGCCCCTGCTGGACCCCTGCCCGGCGTCGCCATGGCGGACTGGTGGCGGCGCATCGTCGTCGTCGTCGCTGTCGCAGATGACGACGACTCCGCCTTCGTCGCGGCCGGGGACGCCCCACCAAAGGTGGCGCCCCTCGCTGTTCTGCCGGCCGCCGACCACCGGCGCGCCGTTGGTGGACGCCAAGCGCTGCTGCTGGCGGCGCTCGAAATACGCCGCCCAAGCCACGTGGTTGTCAGCGGCGTACTGGGGGAGGGAGAGTTGGGCGTCGGTGAGGGAGGCGCGCACGACCTCGGCTTCCTCGGCGAAGTACTTCGGCTTCGCCACGGCGTTGGGCAACTGGGGAATGGGCACTCCCCCGGCGCTGAGCCTCCACCCCGTCAGCCCCGCGCGCATGTCCGGCGGCGCCGGGATGTTCGCCTGGAACAGGAGCCAGGACTCCTGTTCGCGGAGCGAACGACGGCCGAAGCCGTTGGCCGCCGCCTCGTCTCCGGGATAGCGTTCCGCCATGGAGACGGGCTCGGGAGAGGTAGAGAGATAGAGGGAGGGGCTGGGCGGCGGCGCTCGGGAGAGGTAGGGAGAGGGAGGAGCTGGGCGGCGGCGAGGGGCGGGGCTGGTGTGTGCACAGGCGAGTGCAAGCCACCGGCTATATAGCCGCGCCGCACCCGTGTGTACGCGTGCGAGGGAGGGGAGGTGTCGGCGCGTCGTCCCGTGACGCGCCGCCCGTAAGGAATCAATGGCAAGGCTGACCGGCGGCAGCCTTGCCATTAATTTCCCGCGGGAACCGAGACCGTTGGGGGAAGACGAGGCGCCGTGTCGCTGACACGGCGGGCCCGCGGCTATTTCGCGTCAAAATAGTTCGCCCCGGCGTCCCCGGGCGCCCCCAGCGCGCCGGGTTCGGCCTGGGTCCGCCGACGCTGTTTTCGGCCCAGGCCGGCGAAAATCGGGCTCCTGAGGACGCGACTGAACCATTTTTTTGGTGCCGACGCGAAAAAATCGCCTGGGGAGGCCTTCGTGAGGTCGCGGCTGGAGATGCCGTGAGGAAGCTGGTGGCGGAGCGCCCCGGCATTCTTAGTTCGAAGACCCCCCGGGGGAACACCGCGCTGCACATCGCCGCCAAGCTCGTCAGGAGGCCCTCGGCGTGAACGATAGTCTGCTCTTCAGCAAGAACGCCGACGGCGACACGCCGCTTCACCTGGCAGCCAGGGCGGGGCAGCTGGACGTGGTGGATCTGCTTATCAGCGGCGAAGGCGCATTGCCTGCGGAGCATCCGCACCCTCTGTTAATGGCCAACAAGGCCGGCGACACCCCGCTGCACGCGGCGGTGAAGCACGGCAGGAGTGCCATGGCGCTCAAGCTGTTGGACGCCGAGCCAGGCCGCAGCCACGCGTTCAACGTGGAGAAGCTGTCGCCGCTGCACTGCACATCGCCGCTGCATTGCACATCGCCGCCCGGGAGGGCCTCGCCGACGTCGTGGCCAAGATCGCCAGCCAGCCCTGGGTCCACGAGAGGTATGACCCTTCCGACTCCGGCACCCCCCTGCACCAGGCCATCCTCGGCGGCCACACCCGTAAGTATAAGTCTTTGATATGCTCCCCCATGTCGTCAGTCGGTGTTGTAGAATTACATAGTACAAATTTACTAGCGACCAAGCTGCCCTGCAGGGGTGGTGGAGATTTTGCCGGAGGTGACGTGGATCCTGGATATAGGGCTGACGGACTCGAGCGAGAACAACCTCCTGCACTACGCGGCGCAGAAGAACAACGCACGCCTGGTGAAGCTGTTACTCAACCGGAAGTCGGATCTCGCCTACAGGAGGAATCGGAAGCTCATGTCCCCGCTCCACGTCGCCGCCGACCACGGCTCAACAGAGGCAATGAAAGAGATGCTGACGCGGTGCCCCGACGTGACGGAGATGGTTGATAGTATCGGCAGGAACGCGTTGCATGTGGCCATCGACAGCGACAAAGTGGACGTGCTCCGGTGCGGTGCCTGCTCAAGTACGTGCGCGGCGTGGAGATTATCAACCGGGTCGACCACGGAGGCAACACGCCGCTTCATCTGGCCGCCTCGTTAAATCGAGCAGCGCTTGGCCTGGTGCTGCTCAAGAACCCCAGGGTGAACCCATGCCTTCTCAACAGGGACGGCCAAACCGCACGGAGCATTACCGAGAGGCATACAGTATCTGAGGATAGCATCACGGTAACGCTCTCCACTAATACTATCAGTTAGTACAAAGTTGATGAGTCACTTAATTTGGGACCAAGGGAGTACATTTTTTCTTCCGCATATCCCACTGTTGTATGTTAGCACTTGCATGTCATGTCTGCATGCAGATATATGTATGTAATCATTCATTCCAGCAGGTATACTTCTGAAAGGAGCTAAGAGCATCTCCAACAGTCGCGCCAAACTAGCGCCACGCCGCAAAATCCCCTTTTTAGCGCGTGCGCAACCGGAAGAGCTGCTCCAACGGGCGCGCGAAAACCGCGCGCGCGGCATACGTAGTCCAGCGCGCCGGCCGAAACGCAATCGCGCGCCGCTTATTTGCTGCGCCCGCTCCCGCGTGCTGGACTCTCGCGCGCTCGCTCGCACCTCCCACCCTCCCTCCAGCCGCGCCGCCGCCGCCGACCGCGCCACCCGGCGACCGTTCCGGCGCTTCCCCGGCCTATACCCGCCCCGCGCGCGCTTTCTCCGGCCCCCCTCTAGGCCCGCCGCCCCACGCGCGTGCTGGTCCACCGACGAACAGCGCCCGCGCGCTCGCTGCCGCTTGGCGCCCGCTAGGTGTTCGACAAAACGCCTAGAAGGTATGTATTGCTCAAAAGCCATGAATTTCGTGCATGTTGATTGTAGTTTTTTATTTATAGCATAGTATTCAACATTGTAGATGAGTTCATCGTATGATTCTTCCGAAGAAGAATTTGATATGGAAGAGGAGGAGGATCTTGCAATGATCCTAGCTATGCATATTAATAAAAAACCGAAACACGGTGGTTCGGTTATGGGTCGGCAAAAAAATTGGAGGGATAGGATCGATGCCCAAAACAGATTGATCGGGCATTATTTTGCGGAGAATCCCACATACCCCGAGTCGTATTTTCGTCGCCGGTTTAGGATGAGCACCGAGTTGTTCAGGCGCATTGCAGAGAAACTAGCGAGCCATGACCACTTTTTTCAGCAAAGGAGGAATGCCACCGGAGAGCTCGGGCATAGCACCTTTCAGAAGGTGACAGCCGCGTTGCGTATGTTGGCATACGGTATACCGGCTGATCTAGTTGATGATCACTTGGCTATGGGTGAGAGCCAAGCTATCATGTGTGTCAAGCGCTTCACAGTCGGAATTGTGCAAGTGTTTGGCGAGGAGTATTTGAGATCTCCCACCGCTGAAGACGTCGCAAGGCTTTTGGCGATGAACAAAGCTCGCGGCTTTCCTGGCATGCTTGGCTCAATAGATTGCACGCATTGGAGTTGGAAGAATTGTCCAAAGGCATGGCATGGGCAATTCCACGGCCAAAAAAAGGGTTCCATTATAATCCTTGAAGCGGTGGCCGATCAAGAGACTTGGATTTGGCATGCATTCTTTGAAATGCCTGGATCTTTGAATGACATCAATGTTGTCAACCGGTCACCACTGATGAGTAAGATTGCAAATGGGGAGTTGCCACCAGTGCAGTTTGTAGCAAATGGCCGTACATACAACTATGGCTATTATCTAGCGGATGGCATCTATCCAAAGTGGAAAACCTTTGTCAAGCCGTTGAAAAAGCCAGAAGGTAAGAAAGAACTTGATTTCCACAATGCTCAGGCGGCGGCTAGAAAAGATGTGGAGAGAGCATTTGGGATTTTGCAAGCCCAATTTGCTATTGTGAGAGGACCGGCTAGATTTTGGAATCAAAAAATGCTTTGGTACATCATGCATGCTTGTGTGATCATGCATAACATGATCATCGAGAATGAGCGTGGCCAAGATGTAGACTACTCTCAGTATGAGCTTTTGGGACATCCGGTGCGAGTGCGACGGAGGGCTGAAAGGGTGGCCCGTTTTGTTGCCTCCTATCATGCCATTCGACGTCCCGCAGCACATAATGATCTTCGGAAGGATCTCATTGAGGAGTGATGGGCATGGAATGGACGACAAAGAGCATCATGATTTGTGTGTTTGATATTGTATTGTTGAACTATATGTTGTGTTTATTGCACTATTTGTTGTATTGAACGATAAACTGTTTGTTTGAGTTGTAATAATGAAATTGAACTATTTATTTTGATTTATTTTTGTTTGTGTTTGATCTTTTTGCTTCTGTTTTGGAATGCATATGTTGTTTGTGTGAGAGTCACGCGCGCTGCATTTTTGCGCGCTGCTGGAGCGGCGCGCGCGCTGCATTTTAGCGCGGCTGCTGCAGCCAGCGCTGCGCGCCGCGCTAAACCAGACGATGGGCACACGGCAAACCAGTTTTTTGCGCGCGGCGCGTTCGACGCCTATTGGAGATGCTCTAAAGAAGGAAGAATCCATCAAATGCAAGGGGCAGCAGCTGCCCCCTGAAACAAAGGACTTCAGCCAGTATGTACAGCAAAGGATGTATGGGGACCTACACCCTCGTGGCAACTCTCATCGCCACGGTGACCTTCTCTTCCACCTTCACCATGCCTGGCGGGTACGACCAGCAGAACGGTACCGCTCTTCTGGCGCACAGGATGACATTCAAAGTGTTCGTCATCGCCAACACCCTGGCAATGCTAACCTCAATCGTCCTTGTCTTCGTCTTCATCTGGGCAAGAAGGGAGCAGCTGGGTCTTAGAGCATCTCCAGCCGTTGGCCCTCCAGGGCGTTTAAAAGCGCCGCCTGGGGTAAGCCGGCGCAAAAAATGGCCCTGGGGGCGAGTCGGTCCCCAGCCGTCGGCCCCCAGGGCTGCCCCTAGGCGCGTATTAAAAAAAAGGACCGTTCGGCGAAGTTATGATAAAAACTAGTTAAATCTCGGCCAAACATGGCAAATTCGGTGAAATTCGCGCATTTTCATTACATTAACCTAATCTAAAAAAGAAAGGGGCTGAAGTCGTCGCCGCCATCGTCGTCGTCGGCCTTCTCCTTGACGCGGGCGCCCCTGCTGGACCCCTGCCCGGCGTCGCCATGGCGGACTGGCGGCGGCGCGTTGTGGTTGTCGTCGCTGTCGCATAAACGATGACCCCGTCTTCATCGCGGCCGCGTCGGCGCTCCTCGAAGCGGCGCAGGGCGGCGCGCTGGCGCTTCTTCTCCTTCTCCCGGCGCGCCTTCTCCATCGCAATGGAGTCCTGGCGCGCCCATTCTAGGACCGCGTCGTCGTCGTCGAACTCCGCCTTCACCGGCGCCAGCCCCGGCTCCGTCTTCACCGGCGCCAGCCCCGGCTCCATCTTCGGCTTGACGAAGCGCGGAGGAGCCGACGAGGAGGAGGCGCGCCGGCCGCCCTCGTTGATGACGATGCCGACGCTGCGAGTGCGCCGGCCGATTGGCGTCTCCGCCGCGGGCTCGGCCTTGACGCCGAGAAGCGCCGGAGAACCGGAGGAGTGGGAAGATGAGCGAGAGGAGGAAGACGAGGAGGAGGCGAACCTCCTTGACGCCCATGCGCGTCGGTGTTGCGATGGGGCGGCCCCCGTCGCAGGATAGGTCAACGGCGGGTTGTTGCCGCCGTCGAGGTACGCCAGCACGCCATCCAGCGTGCGGCCGGGGACGCCCCACCACAGGTGGCGCCCCTCGCTGTTCTTCACGCCGCCGACCACCGGCGCGCCGTTGGTGGAGGCCAGGCGCTACGGCTGGCGGCGCTGGAAGTACGCCGCCCAAGCCGCGTGATTGCCGGCGGCGTACTGGGGGAGGGAGCGCTCATCGTTGGTCAGGGAGGCGCGTGTGACCTTGACCTCTTCGGCGAAGTACTTGGGCTTCGCCACGGCATCGGGTAACGGGGGAACGGGCACTCCCCCGTCGCTGAGCCGCCACCCCGTCGGCCCGGCGCGCATGTCCGGCGGCGCCGAGATGTTCGCCTGGAACAGGAGCCAGGGCTCCTGTTCGCGGAGCGAACGGCGGCCGAAGCCGTTCACCGCCGCCTCGTCTCCGGGGAAGCGCTCTGCCATGGCGACGGGCTCGGCGGTGGTAGAGAGGGAGAGAGAGGGGCTGCCGGTGGCGTTCGGGAGAGGAAGACGGAGACGGAGAGAGAGGGGCTGGGCGGTGGCGAGGGGCGAGTCTGGTGTGGGCACCGGCGAGAACCGCCGGCTTTTATAGCCGCTTCGCGCCCGTGTGTACGCGTGCGAGGGAGGGGAGGCGTCGGTGCGCTGTCCCGTGACGCGCCGCCCGTGAGGAATCAATGGCAAGGCTGACCGGCGGCAGCCTTGCCATTGATTCCCCACGGGAACCGAGGCAGTTGGGGGAAGACGAGCCGCCGTGTTCCTGACGCGGCTGGCCCGCGGCTTTTTCGCGCCAAAACAGTTCGCCCCGGCGCCCCCGGGCGCCCCCCAGCGCGCCGAGTTCGGCCTGGATCCGCCGGCGCTGTTTTCGGCCCAGGCCGGCGAAAATCGGGCTTCTGGGGACGCGACTGGACCGTTTTTTCGGCGCCGGCGCAAAAAAATGCCTGAGGAGACCTTTATGAAGGCGCGGCTGAAGATGCCCTTAGGACCCGCCAGGTCGTAGGGTGGAGCCACTGGCTCACAGTCATTGCTTGCCTCTCCATGGTCGCGTCCATGACGACTTCTGTCTACCTCACCGTTGCCGCAACGTCCCTTTGGCTCGCGTGTGTGGTCATTGCAATGGGTTGCAGCACTCCTGTCGTCATGTTTCTCATCTTGGGCAAGGACTTGTTCTCCACGCCTGTGTAGACCTGTATATAGATTCATAGTACGTAGAGAGCGCGTGTAAGTAGCTACAACGGATGTTGTTACGCTTGCTGGGATACATCTGATTAACTGTTTTGGAAGCACCTATGCATGGCTCAGGTGACTGAAATATTTTGGTGCCTCAGTCGATTTTTTGTTTCCACCGCAGCGTTGGCCTGCTGCGCATGACACGGGAGGGGAGCCTGCTAGCGCACTACTCCACGCTGGATTTTGCACCATGCACGGGAGGTCCCATCCATGGTCCAGCCGTTCGTTTTGGCGCCGAGATTCCCGCCCGATCGAAATGCCAGGACAAAATATTCTAAAAGCTTTTACCTTCGCACTCCTCTGTAAAATACAGCCCCAACTCTGTCAGATATGCCAAGGAAGTAGGGCTGGAAAAAAAGCTCGAAGCTCGCGAGCTAAACGAGTAGCTCGTGACTCGGCTCAAATCGACTCGAACTCGAAGAATAACGAGTCGAGCCGAGCTTTAGTTTAAGATCGTTTATTGACCAAGTTAAACGAGCCAATCTCACGAGTACTCGTGTAACTCGTTAGGTTCGGTACAAAAAATCAGCCACTTCCAATATAAAAAAAGATCAGCCACTTAGCACCCTATGTCCCAGATGCACAACGCAAGGCCTAGCCGTTGAAGGCCCAGCCGCCTAGGAGACTCATGCGTTACAAGGAAATTACTATTATTTAGTGATATATATGTTTAATATATACATAATTATTTTTATAATATTTGAGGATTTATGTTCATATCTTTAACGAGCTTAACAAGCTAAACGAGCTAGCTCGCGAGTTATACAAGTCGAGCCAATCTTGAATTTGAGCTCGTTATAATAATGAGTCGAGTCGAGCTAGCTCGTTAACGAAACGAGGTCTAGCGAGTCGAGCCGAGCTGGCTTGACTCGGCTTGAATTCCAGCCCTATAAGGAAGCGTTCATCAGCAAAGATAGAGGAACAGGGGTACGCCGCTCGTGTGGGTCCAGCAACACAAGAGTGATTCCTTGTGCAGAAACATTATTCCGCCATTGCTGTCAGATACCTTCCTCCTCCTCCCATCCTCCACCACGTTTGTGCAAATCTCGGATATTTATCTAGGAAGCAATGTGTTTTCTATCGTTTGATGCCCGAGGACATGAAATAAGTTTTGAAGTGTTCGTGTGTACTCCAACTACTTCGACCAGATTTTGTATTGGAATTCTTTTGAGTTCTGCCCAGATCCAATCTCTGCTGCACTCTTATGGTATTTCGTTTTCTTCTTTTAACTATACTAGCACAAATGTCCGTACGTTGCAACGAGAGAACAAAAATCATAACACTCTTTAACCAAGTAGCTAGCCATGGGCTAAAATACAAAAAAAAAAGTGGAAATAAATAATATGACTCACCTGATCACAATTTGCCTTTAGTATACTGGAGACACTATCTGGGTAAGATCCCAACCAACACGCAGTGTGTTGCTGTGAGTGACTAAGAGCGGCGAGCTCATGGCCAGCTTGAACTTGCAAACGAGCCACCTCCTTGATCAGTACTTCTCTATCTCCCTAGACTAAGGCAGGCTCACTTGACGCAATGAGGTGGCTGCTTAATTACAATGCAGTAAATACACCAGGAGTCATAGAACTTGCACGTGACGGTCAGTTTGGTGCACAAATTTGTAAAATACGTGTTTCTAGTCATCAAACTTGCACAAACGTTCATATACGGTCACATTCCATGTACGCGGACGTATCCGTGGTCTATGTGGCATGCCAGCATGGCTAGGGCCCACCGTAAGCCCGCGACGCATGGTAGATCTGTAGACTTTTTCTTTATTTACGTATTATACATTTATTATTTTAACTTATTAAGCCCCTAAAATAAAATTATTTTTTATTTACGTATAAAGCCTCTAAAATAAAATGGAAAAACAAGGGATGGTTCGGTTACGAACTAGGGACGTGCCACTACTAGGCTCGGGATAACAACCACCAAACCGATGATCATTCATGTCTAGGTAGCACAAATAATTTTTATATCATATAAACATGGCCGAAAAATCAATTTTACAAGAAATGTAACCCCAAAAAAGGAAGCACCGTGGCTCGACTATGATACCTCGTGATCAATGTTAACTAAGATTACCACCGGGTTTCGAAAACACAACATATCCAAATGGGATAAATATTTTTCATGTTGTTATTCCTTCTTGTTCTATGTAAGAAAAAAATTATATTTTGTGTTTGTGATATTTAATAAATGTTTATGTGTTACAAAAAAGGTGTGTGACATTTAAAAAAATGTTTAAACATTGTAAACCACATTTGTGTAATTAAAAATGATATGTTGCATTTTAAAAATGTTCGTGCATTCCAAAAAAACTGGTCATGACATTTTTTAAATGCCTATACAATTTATAAAGCTGTTTGTGTAGCTTAAAAATGTTTTGTACCATCCAAAAATGTTAAAAACATAGTTGAAAAAAGTTTCAAAACTTGTATTTGAAAAAAATGTTAATCATATGTTTCAAAAGTATTAAGCATATATTTTTTAAAATACTCCAAACATAGATGTATACTGGAGTATTTAAAAAGAAATATATATGTATCATAACATAGATGTATACTGGAGTATTTAAAACATCAAAACATATGTGTATCATATGGAGTATATGTTTCAATACACATAAATTTCAAAACTTGTATTTGAAAAAATGTTAATCTGGACATGCTGTGTTGATTAACATTTTTTTAAATACAAGTTTTTGAAACTTTTTAAAATGTCGCATACCTTTTTTTGTAACACATAAATATTTTTTGAATGTCACAAACACAAGAATATAAATTGTTTTCTTACATCTGGACGTGTTGTGTTGTCGGTGGTAATCTTAGTTAACCTTGACCACAAGGTCACATGGTCGAGCCACGGTGCTCATTTTTTCCGTGTTACATTTCTTGTAAAATTTATTTTCAGTCAATGTTTATATGATACAGAAATTAGTCGTGCTATATAGACATGAATAGTCAATAGTCTGGTGGTTGTACACGTGAGACTACTAGGGCACGTTGCAGCTTCAAAACCCCATATCGCTTGCTTTTTAATTTTATTTTTAGGGGCTTAATACGAAAATAAAAAAAGGCAAAGGCTTCTCTGCAGATTTAGATGCTACAGCGGATGACAGTGGGCCCTGGCCACACTGGAATGCCACATAGGCCATGGATACGTTCGTGTACATGAAATGTGACCGTATATGAATGCTCGTGCAAGTTTGATGACCAGAAACATGTATTTTACAAGTTTGTGCACCAAACTGACCATCGCGTGCAAGTTCTATGACTTCGGGTGTATTTACCTCTAAAATGACACATGATAAAGTCCAGCTGTATCTGTAGTTATGAAAGGAAGAATAAAGCAGGTAGCATGCCTCGTTATTAATAAGAGTATAAGACTACCCACAATGGGAGTAATAATATATGTAAAATAGATGATGTGGCATGTAATTAATGAAGAAAGAGAGACATGTGGTAACATAGCTAGTTACTGTAACATCACACATATCAAGAAAAGATGAGTCTACAATCTAATAAATGAAGTGATGCATGACACAACACACATGTTACTACTCCATCCGTCTAGGTGTGTAAGTCATCTTACGTTGTGCACCGCGATCAAGGCGGAGAGGAAAACGAGAAAACTTAATGTCTTTTTGCTAATTAATAGCACTACATGCAATGAACTAACCACTGCATGTCATGTTTGGTAGTGTCAAGTCATTGAAAGCATACACGACCCACATCTCTTATTGGTTGATATGTCACAAAACGAGAAACAAGGAGGGAGTTAATGTACCGTGCCTAAGTGTTTTGGGATTATTTGGTTTTTGTAAGGTGACTTACACACCTAGACGAAGGGAGTACCCACTATGAAAGTAGTAACATGGACTAGTAACATATGCATGTTACTACTCTAAGTTACTGCCCACTGTGACTAGTCTAAGAGGTCAATCTGTAGATTTATATCATTAATAGTCCATGACTTATGACAACCATAACGAATTGATGGTGAACTCCTGAATGAACTTATGTAACTGTTTATTAATTAGCATATCACATGTTGTTCCATAAAGTAAAATCATCCAATTCCAAATAAGCTTTATGAGTCCTTTAATAAAACAAAACCTACTTAACTAATCTTAGGAGCACTTTGATGATGGAAACTGAAGTCTCATCGAAAGTATGCTGCCAATATGCTTGCCAGGCAGTTCTTCAACATTTTTAGTCTTTCCAATATGAAGGGAAATACTGGAAGATGCCAACATGTTTGCCCCACAGTTTGTAGTTATGGGCATTACAACACTATATAGGTCAGCCATTCCATGGGAAATAAAAAAAGCTAAGAAAGACTATGAAAAAACACTGGAGCAATTCAGATACTACAACTTGGCACAAATAAGCTCGAAAAGACAAGCTCGAAAACACAAAAGTCAGCGGAAGACAAGCTCGAAAACACAAGAGTCAGCGGAAGCAACAATATCCGAGTATAGACATGAGCTAAACAAGTTTGCCTTAAGAAGGCTAGCACAAAAGCAACATGATCGAAAAGACAAGGCCTCCTGCCTGGGAGCCTCCTAACTACTCCCGGTCGTTGGCGGCCGTCACGTAGTAGTAGGCACCCTCGGGGTAGTAGCAGTCGTCAAAGGTGGCATCTGGCTCCTGGACTCTGCCATCTGGTTGCAACAACCAGAAAGAAAGAAGGGGGAAAAGGGGGAGCAAAGCAACCGTGAGTACTCATCCAAAGTACTCGCAAGCAAGGATCTACACTACATATGCATCGGTATCAATGAAAGGGGTAGTATCTATGGACTAACTGCAGAATGCCAGAATAAGAGGGGGAGAAGCTAGTCCTATGGAAGACTAGCAACTTCTAAAAACCACCATCTTGCAGCAGTAGAAGGGAGTACAAAATAGCATATTATAGTTATCAAGCATGTTGTAGCATTAACAGCCAGAGATCCTTCCTCGACTCCCTGCGAGAAAGCAATCCCAGAGCCAAATATCCATTTCATATCTCAACATTCAGTTCTAGTTGTATCAATCAGGATACAACTTCGAGCGTCCGTAAACGGGGACACAACTATTCGAATAGATCAATCTTCCATGCAGGGGTGCACCAATTTACCCAACACGCTCGATCAACCCCGGCCGGACACACCATCAGGTCGTGCCCGCCCTCGGCGGATCAACATGCCGAGCCCTACCTAGGGATCATCAGGGACGTTAGCACGCCGGTCTACATTCTAAGCGCGCAGGGGTCTTGGGCCCATCGCCCTTTGTACTCCTGCACGTTACGTACGCGGCTAGTGAGCAGACCTAGCGCCCTTATACAAGCGAGGCGTTCCAGTCCAACCCGGTGCGCGCCGCAAAGTCGCTGCCATATGATGAGCTTCGGCTGATGCATACGCCACATAGTGCCCATACTTATTCCCGCATGGTGGTTAGTGCGAAAAGTACTCGGATCAAATATCCAAACCGTTAGTGTCTTGGAAGTGCGGTAACGAGCAGAGACTCAAGATCATGTGACGCCGTCGCCCCTTCTCGTGGACTTACGGCAAGGGCTAAGAATGCCTGGCCGTGCCACGTAATTATCTCTCGGGTACCTTCTAGGTCAACTTGACTTCACATCACTCGCGGGTACCCCTCGGGGCCGACCCGATGTCATCATGGTCCTGTGGTAAGTCAAAGTAACCGTGTGTCCAAAACAGCAAGGGGGAAACCCGAGGAATCACCCTCAATGGATTCCCACTCGATGTAACCGTCAAGGTGCTTGGAGGAATCACCCTCGATGGTCCACACTTGAGGGGTTGCATGACAGAGTCTGAAGGAAATATGCCCTAGAGGCAATAATAAAGTTATTATTTATTTCCTTATATCATGATAAATGTTTATTATTCATGCTAGAATTGTATTAACCGGAAACATAATACATGTGTGAATACATAGACAAACAGAGTGTCACTAGTATGCCTCTACTTGACTAGCTCGTTGATCGAAGATGGTTATGTTTCCTAACCATAGACATGTGTTGTCATTTGATTAACGGGATCACATCATTAGGAGAATGATGTGATTGACATGACCCATTCCATTAGCTCAGCACCGGATCGTTTAGTATGTTGCTATTGCTTTCTTCATGACTTATACATGTTCCTATGACTATGAGATTATGCAACTCCCATTTGCCGGAGGAACACTTTGTGTGCTACCAAACGTCACAACATAACTGGGTGATTATAAAGGAGCTCTACAGGTGTCTCCAAAGGTAAATTTTGGGTTGGCATATTTTGAGATTAGGATTTGTCACTCCGATTGTCGGAGAGGTATCTCTGGGCCCTCTCGGTAATGCACATCACATAAGCTTTGCAAGCATTGCAATTAATGAGTTAGTTGCGAGATGATGTATTACGAAACGAGTAAAGAGACTTGCCAGTAATGAGATTGAACTAGGTATTGAGATACCGACAACCGAATCTCGGGCAAGTAACATACCGATGACAAAGGGAACAACGTATGTTGTTATGCGGTCTGACCGATAAAGATCTTCGTAGAATATGTGGGAGCCAATATGAGCATCCAGGTTCCGCTATTGGTTATTGACCGGAGACATGTCTCGGTCATGTCTACATTGTTCTCGAACCCGTAGGGTCCGCACGCTTAAGGTTTCGATGACAGTAATATTATGAGTTTATGAGTTTTGATGTACTGAAGGAGTTCGGAGTCCCGGATGAGGTCGGGGACATGACGAGGAGTCTCGAAATGGTCGAGACATAAAGATCGATATATTGGACAACTATATTCGGACATCGGAAAGGTTCCGAGTGGTTCGGGTATTTTCGGAGGTACCGGGGAGTTACGGGAATACGAGGAAGAAGCAATGGGCCTTAATGGGCCTTAGTGGGAAGGACCAGGAGGTGACGTGCGCCCCTCCCAAGCCCAGTCCGAATTGGACAAGGAGTTTGGGGCGCGGCCCCTCTCTCCCTTCCTTCCCCTCTTCCCCCCTTTCCCCCCTTCTCCTAGTTGGACTAGGAAAGGAGGAAACGTACTCCAACTAGGAGTAGGAATCCTACTCCCTGGCACGCCCCTCCTAGGGTCGGCCTCCTCCCCCTTGCTCCTTTATATACGGGGGCAGGGGGCACCCTATAGACACACAAGTTGATCCATGTGATCGTTTTCTTAGCCGTGTACGGTGCCCCCTCCCACCGCAATCCTCGATAATATTGTAGCGGTGCTTAGGTGAAGCCCTGCGACGGTAGAACATCAAGATCATCACCACGCCATCGTGCTGACATAACTCTTCCCCGACACTTTGCTGGATCGGAGTCCGTGGATCGTCATCGAGTTGAACGTGTGCTAGAACTCAGAGGTGCCGTACGTTCGGTGCTTGGATCAGTTGGATCGGGAAGACGTACGACTACTTCCTCTATGTTGTGTGAACACTTCCGTTGCCGGTCTACGAGGGTACGTAGACAACACTCTCCCCTCTCGTTGCTATGCATCACCATGATCTTGTGTGCGTAGGAAAATTTTGAAATTACTACGTTCCCCAATAGTGGCATCCGAGCCAGGTTTTATGCGTTGATGTAATATGCACGAGTAGAACACAAGTGAGTTGTGGGCGATATAAGTCATACTGCTTACCAGCATGTCACACTTTGGTTCGGCGGTATTGTTGGATGAAGCAGCCTGGACCGACATTACGCGTACGCTTACGCGAGACTGGTTCTACCGACGTGCTTTGCACACAGGTGGCTGGCGGGTGTCAGTTTCTCCAACTTTAGTTGAACCGAGTGTGGCTAGGCTCGGTCCTTGCGAAGGTTAAAACAACACCAACTTGACAAACTATCGTTGTGGTTTTTATGCGTAGGTAAGAACGGTTCTTGTTAAGCCCGTAGCAGCCACGTAAAATTTGCAACAACAAAGTAGAGGACGTCTAACTTGTTTTTGCAGGGCATGTTGTGATGTGATATGGTCAAGACGTGATGAGTTATAAGTTTTTGTATAAGATGATCATGTTTTGTTGAAGTTATCGACAACTGGCAAAAGCCTTATGGTCGTCTCTTTATTGCATAAGATGCAAGAGCCAAATAATTGCTTTACTTTATCGCTATGCGATAGCAATAGTTGCAAGAGCAATAGTTGGTGAGACGTCCACGTGACGACACATTGATATAGATCAAGATGATGAAGATCATGGTGTCATGCCGGTGACGATAGAGATCATGACAGTACTTTGGAGATGGAAATCAAAGGCGCAAGATGATGATGGCCATATCATGTCACATATTTTGATTGCATATGATGTTTATCTTTTATACATCTTATTTTGCTTAGTTTGACGGTAGCATTTTAAGATGATTTCTCACTAATTATCAAGAAGTGTTCTCCCTGAGTATGCACCATTGCGAAAGTTCTTCGTGCTGAGGCACCACGTGATGATCAGGTGTGATAGGCTCTACGTTCAAATACAACGGGTGCAAAATAGTTGCACACGCGGAATACTCAGGTTATACTTGACGAGCCAAGCATATACAGATATGGCCCCGGAACACGGAGACCGAAAGGTCGAGCGTGAATCATATAGTAGATATGATCAACATAGTGATGTTCACCATTGAAAACTACTCCATCTCATGTGATGATCGGACATGGTTTAGTTGATTTGAATCACGTGATCACTTAGAAGATTAGAGGGATGTCTTTCTAAGTGGGAGTTCTTAAGTAATATGATTAATTGAACTTTAAATTTATCATGAACTTAGTCCTGGTAGTATTTTGCAAATTATGTTGTAGATCAATAGCTCGCGTTGTTGCTTCCCTGTGTTTATTTTTGATATGTTCCTAGAGAAAATTGTGTTGAAAAATGTTAGTAGCAATGATGCGGATTGGATCCGTGATCTGAGGTTTATCTTCATTGCTGCACAGAAGAATTATGTCCTTGATGCACCGCTAGGTGACAGACCTATTGCAGGAGCAGATGCAGACGTTATGAACGTTTGGCTAGCTCAATATGATGACTACTTGATAGTTTAGTGCACCATGCTTAACGACTTAGAATCGGGACTTCAAAGACGTTTTGAACGTCATGGAACATATGAGATGTTCCAGGAGTTGAAGTTAATATTTCAAGCAAATACCCGAGTTGAGAGATATGAAGTTTCCAACAAGTTCTATAGCTAAAAGATGGAGGAGAATCGCTCAACTAGTGAGCATGTGCTCAGATTGTATGGGTACTACAATTGCTTGAATCATGTGGGAGTTAATATTCCAGATAAAATAGTGATTAACAAAATTCTCTAGTCACCATCACCAAGTTAGTAGAACTTCGTGATGAACTATGATATGTAAGGGATAGCGAAAACGATTCCCAAGCTCTTCATAATGCTGAAATTGACGAAGGTAGAAATCGAGAAAAACATCAAGTGTTGATGGTAGACAAGACCACTAGTTTCAAGAAAAAGGGCAGAGGGAAGAAGGGAAACTTCAAGAAGAACAGCAAGCAAGTTGCTGCTCAAGTGAAGAAGCCCAAGTCTGGTCCTAAGCCTGAGACTAAGTGTTTCTACTGCAAAGGGACTGGTCACTGGAAGCGGAACTACCCCAAGTGATTGACGGATAAGAAGGATGGCAAAGTGAACATAAGTATATTTGATATACATGTTATTGATGTGTACTTTACTAGTGTTTATAGCAACCCCTTAGTATTTGATACTAGTTCAGTTACTAAGATTAGTAACTCGAAACGGGAGTTGCAGAATAAACAGAGACTAGTTAAGGGTGAAGTGACGATGTGTGTTGGAAGTGGTTCCAAGATTGATATGATCATCATCGCACACTCCCTATAATTTCGGGATTAGTGTTGAACCTAAATAAGTGTTATTTGGTGTTTGCGTTGAGTATGAATATGATTTGATCATGTTTATTGTAATACGGTTATTCATTTAAGTAAGAGAATAAATTGTTGTTCTGTTTACATGAATAAAACCTTATATGGTTACACACCCAATGAAAATAGTTCGTTGGATCTCGATCGTAGTGATACACATAATCATAATATTGAAACCAAAAGATGCAAAGTTAATAATGATAGTGCAACTTATTTGTGGCACTTCCGTTTAGGTCATATTGGTGTAAATCGCATGAAGAAACTCATGCTGATGGGATTTTGGAATCACTTGATTATGAATCACTTGATGGTTGCGAACCATGCCTTATGGGCAAGATGACTAAGACTCCATTCTCCGGAACAATGGAGCGAGCAACTGACTTATTGGAAATAATACATACTGATGTATGTGATCCAATGAGTGTTGAGGCTCGCGGCGGGTATCGTTATTTTCTGACCTTCACAGATGATTTGAGTAGATATGGGTATATCTACTTAATGAAACACAAGTCTGAAACATTTGAAAAGTTCAAAGAATTTCAGAGAGAAGTAGAGAATCATCGTAACAAGAAAATAAAAGTTTCTACGATATGATCGCAGAGGTAAATATTTGAGTTACGAGTTTGGCCTTCAGTTAAAACAATGTGAAATAGTTTCACTACTGATGCCACCTGGAACACCACAGTGTAATGGTGTGTCCGAACGTCATAACCGTACTTTATTGGATATAGTGCAATCTATGATGTTTCTTACCGATTAACCACTATCTTTTTGGGGTTATGCATTAGAGACAGCTGCATTCACGTTAAATAGGGCACCATCTAAATCCGTTGAGACGACACCGTATGAACTATGGTTTGGCAAGAAACCTAAGCTGTCATTTCTTAAAGTTTAGGGATTGTGATGCTTATATGAAAAAGTTTAATCCTGATAAGCTCGAACCCAAATCTGAGAAGTAAATCTTCATAGGATACCCAAAAGAAACTGTTGGGTATACCTTCTATCACAGATCCGAAGGCAAGATATTCGTTGCTGAGAATGGATCCTTTCTAGAGAAGGAGTTTCTCTCGAAAGAAGTGAGTGGGAGGAAAGTAGAACTTGATGAGGTAACTGTACCCACTCCCTTATTGGAAAGTAGTTCATCACAGAAATCTGTTCCTGTGACTACTACACCGATTAGTGAGGAAGCTAATGATGATGATCATGTAACTTCAGATCAAGTTACTACCGAATCTCATAGGTAAACCAGAGTGAGATCCGCAGCAGAGTGGTACGGTAATACTGTTCTGAAAGTCATGTTACTAGACCATGATGAACTTGCGAACTATGAGGAAGCGATGATGAGCCCAGATTCCGCGAAATGGTTTGAGGCCATAAAATCTGAGATAAGATCCATGTATGAGAACAAAGTATGGACTTTGATGGATTTGCCCGATGATCGGCAAGCCATAGAAAATAAATGGATCTTCAAGAGGAAGACGGACGCTGATAGTAGTGTTACTATCTAGAAAGCTAGAATTGTCGCAAAAGGTTTTCGACAAGTTCAAGGTGTTGACTACGATGAGATTTTCTCACTCGTATATATGCTTAAGTCTGTTCGAATCATGTTAGCAATTGCCGCATTTTATGAAATCTGGAAAATGGATAAACAAAACTGCATTCCTTAATGGATTTCTCAAAGAAGAGTTGTATATGATGCAACCAGAAGGTTTTGTCAATCCTAAAGGTGTTAACAAAATATGCAAGCTCCAACGATCCATCTATGGACTGGTGCAAGCATCTCAGAGTTGGAATATACGCTTTGATAAGTTGATCAAAGCATATAGTTTTATACAGACTTACGGTGAAGCCTGTATTTACAAGAAAGTGAGTGGGAGCACTACAACATTTCTGATAAGTATATGTGAACAACATATTGTTGATCGGAAATAATGTATAATTTTCTGGAAAGCATAAAGGAATATTTGAAAGCAGTTTTTCAAAGGAAGACCTCGGTAAAGCTGCTTACATATTGAGCATCAAGATCTATAGAGATAAATCAAGACGCTTGATAAGTTTTTTCAATGAGTACATACCTTGACAAGATTTTGAAGTAGTTCAAAATGGAACAGTCAAAGAAAGAGTTCTTGCCTGTGTTGCAAGGTGTGAAATTGAGTAAGACTCAAAGCCCGACCACGGCAGAAGATAGAAATGGAATGAATGTCATTCCCTATGCCTCGGCCATAGGTTCTATAAAGTATGTCATGCTGTGTACCAGATCTATTGTATACCCTACACTGTGTTAAACAAGGGAGTACAATAGTGATCTAAGAGTAGATCACTGGACAGCGGTCAAAATTATTTTTAGTAGAATAAGGAAATATTTCTCAATTATGGAGGTGAAAAAAAGGTTCGTCGTAAAAAGTTACGTCGATGCAAGTTTTGACACAGATCTGGATGACTCTAAGTCTCGATCTAGATACATATTGAAAGTGGGAGCAATTAGCTAGAGTAGCTCTGTGCAGAGCGTTGTTGACATAGAAATTCGCAAAATACTTACGGATCTGAATGTGACAGACCCGTTGACTAAAATTATCTCACAAGAAAAACATGATCACACCTTAGTACTCTTTGGGTGTTAATCACATAGCGATGTGAACTAGATTACTGACTCTAGTAAACTCTTTGGGTGTTGATCACATATCGATGTGAACTATGGGTGTTAATCACATGGTGATGTGAACTATTGTTGTTAAATCACATGGCGATGTGAACTAGATTATTGACTCTAGTGCAAGTGGGAGACTGAAGGAAATATGCCCTAGAGGCAATAATAAAGTTATTATTTATTTCCTTATATCATGATAAATGTTTATTATTCATGCTAGAATTGTATTAACCGGAAACATAATACATGTGTGAATACATAGACAAACAGAGTGTCACTAGTATGCCTCTACTTGACTAGCTCGTTAATCAAAGATGGTTATGTTTCCTAACCTTGTTCTGGAGGTACCGCACCAGAGTGGAAATAATGTATATGTGAACGACATATTGTTGATAAGTATATGTGAACGACATATTGTTGATCGGAAATAATGTATAATTTTCTGGAAAGCATAAAGGAATATTTGAAAGGAGTTTTTCAAAGAAAGACCTCGGTGAAGCTGCTTACATATTGAGCATCAAGATTTATAGAGATAGATCAAGACGCCTGATAAGTTTTTTCAATGAGTACATACCTTGACAAGATTTTGAAGTAGTTCAAAATGGAACGGTCAAAGAAAGAGTTCTTGGCTGTGTTACAAGGTGTGAAATTGAGTAAGACTCAAAGCCCGACCACGGCAGAAGATAGAAAAAAAATGAAAGTCATTCCCTATGCCTCAACCATAGGTTCTATAAAGTATGCCATGCTATGTACCAGATCTATTGTATATCCTACACTGATTTTGGCAAGGGAGTACAATAGTGATCTAGGAGTAGATCACTGGACAGCGGTCAAAATTATCCTTAGTGGAATAAGGATATGTTTCTCGATTATGAAGGTGACAAAAAGGTTCATCGTAAAGGGTTATGTCGATGCAAGTTTTGACACTGATCCAGATGGCTCTAAGTCTCAATCTGGATACATATTGAAAGTGGGAGCAAATAGCTAGAGTAGCTCCGTGCAGAGCATTGTTGACATAGGAATTCGCAAAATACTTACGGATCTGTATGTGACAGACCCGTTGACTAAACTTCTCTCACACGCAAAACATGATCACACCTTAGTACTCTTTGGGTGTTAATCACATAGCGATGTGAACTAGATTACTGACTCTAGTAAACCCTTTGGGTGTTGGTCACATATCGATATGAACTATGGGTGTTAACCACAAAAAGATGTGAACTATTGATGTTAGATTACATGGCGATGTGAACTAGATTATTGACTCTAGTGCAAGTGGGAGACTGAAGGAAATATGCCCTAGAGGAAATAATAAAGTTATTATTTATTTCCTTATATCATGATAAATGTTTATTATTCATGCTAGAATTGTATTAACCGGAAACATAATACATGTGTGAATACATAGACAAACAGAGTGTCACTAGTATGCCTCTACTTGACTAGCTCGTTGATCGAAGATGGCTATGTTTCCTAACCATAGACATGTGTTGTCATTTGATTAACGGGATCACATCATTAGGAGAATGATGTGATTGACATGACCCATTCCATTAGCTTAGCACCCGATCGTTTAGTATGTTGCTATTGCTTTCTTCATGACTTATACATGTTCCTATGACTATGAGATTATGCAACTCCCATTTGCCGGAGGAACACTTTGTGTGCTACCAAACGTCACAACATAACTGGGTGATTATAAAGGAGCTCTACAGGTGTCTCCAAAGGTAAATGTTGGGTTGGCGTATTTCGAGATTAGAATTTGTCACTCCGATTGTCGGAGAGGTATCTCTGGGCCCTCTCGGTAATGCACATCACATAAGCCTTGCAAGCATTGCAACTAATGAGTTAGTTGCGAGATTATGTATTACGAAACGAGTAAAGAGACTTGGCAGTAACGAGATTGAACTAGGTATTGAGATACCGACGATCGAATCTCGGGCAAGTAACATACCGATGACAAAGGGAACAACATATGTTGTTATGCGGTCTGGCCGATAAAGATCTTTGTAGAATATGTGGGAGCTAATATGAGCATCCAGGTTCCGCTAGTGGTTATTGACCAGAGACATGTCTCGGTCATGTCTACATTGTTCTCGAACCCGTAGGGTCCGCACGCTTAAGGTTTCGATGACAGTAATATTATGAGTTTATGAGTTTTGATGTACTGAAGGAGTTCGGAGTCCCGGATGAGATTGGGGACATGATGAGGAGTCTCGAAATGGTCGAGACATAAAGATCGATATATTGGACGACTATATTCGGACATCGAAAGGTTCCGAGTGGTTCGGGTATTTTCGGAGGTACCGGGGAGTTACGGGAATACGAGGAAGAAGCAATGGGCCTTAATGGGCCTTAGTGGGAAGGACCAGGAGGTGACGCGCGCCCCTCCCAAGCCCAGTCCGAATTGGACAAGGGTTTGGGGCGCGGCCCCTCTCTCCCTTCCTTCCCCTCTTCCCCCCTTTCCCCCCTTCTCCTAGTTGGACTAGGAAAGGAGGAAACCTACTCCAACTAGGAGTAGGAATCCTACTCCCTGGCGCGTCCCTCCTAGGGTCGGCCTCCTCCCCCTTGCTCCTTTATATACGGGGGCAGGGGGCACCCTATAGACACACAAGTTGATCCACGTGATCATTTTCTTAGCTGTGTGCGGTGCCCCCTTCTACCATAATCCTCGATAATATTGTAGCGGTGCTTAGGTGAAGCCATACGACGGTAGAACATCAAGATATCACCACGCCGTCGTGCTGACGAAACTCTTCCCCGACACTTTGCTGGATCGGAGTCCGGGGATCGTCATCGAGCTGAACGTGTGCTAGAACTCGGAGGTGTCGTATGTTCGGTGCTTGGATCGGTTGGATCGGGGAGACGTACGACTACTTCCTCTACGTTGTGTCAACACTTCCGTTGCCGGTCTACGAGGGTACGTAGACAACACTCTCCCCTCTCGTTGCTATGCATCACCATGATCTTGTGTGTGCATAGGAGTTTTTTTGAAATTACTACGTTCCCCAACAGAGTCATTGTTGGGAATGGTGAAGGAGGAATCACCCTCGATGACCATGACCGAATAGTTACACTACAGGGTTAACATCAGAAGTGCTGACGAGGTATCACCCCCGGTACTCGATAGTAACTCTACAGATTCGTACAACTAAGGGGGTTGATGTGCGGTGTCGGGGCCTGGACGTCGATCACGTTGATCGAGTCATCTATTAATCCAGCGGGGGCAACAGGGACAAGGTGGGGGTCACTGGTGGGTCACCAACCAACCTATACTAAGCAGTTTAGGATAAATAGGTAAGGTATGAAAACAGGTAACAAGAACATGCTATGCATCAAAATAGGATCATACAAAAAAACAGTAGCAGTTCTAATGCAAGCATAAGAGAGGAGGGAATGGGCGATATAGGAATGATCAAAGGGGGTTGGTTTGCCTGGAAGCTCTGCTGCAAAGGAACGGTCGCCGGTGACGTAGTCGATCACGGGGGCATCATCGGTTCCGGAGTCTACCAGAGAGAAGAGGGGGAAGAAACAGTAAATACACAACAAATATATGCAACACAGAGCATGCTATGCTACGGTGCAGTGCAAGGTTGCCTAAATATATGTCTAAGTCATATTAGTTATTTTAGGATTTAAGTTGGATTTATTAACAGGTGTATATGCACTATTCATCTACCGGAAACAGGCTAAAAGTTGTGGGTTCACCTTCTTAGAAGATCCCAACATGGAAACAAACAACACGATTGGATTCATCTTGTCGTTCTGAGCAACTTTCATGTATAAAGCTTTTCGATCTGAGCAATGGTTTATTTTTTACGAATTTTTAAAGATTAAATTATTTTTTGGAATTATTTTACTAACAGAAATTCATTATGACATCATCATGACGTGTGGATGACGTCAGCAGGTCAACTGGTACCAGGTCAAACCTGACCTGTGTGTCCAGTGGGACCCACATGTCAGCCTCTGTTAGTTAACAGAGTTTGATTTTAAACTAAACAGGGTTAATTGTGCAGTAGGCCCCACATGTCATGGGCTAATTAACTGGTTAGATTAGGTTTTAGTTAAAACAGAGTTACTTAACCTAACTAAACGGGACGGCCCACTAGTCAGTGGTTGTAGCTCCAAGTCAGCACAGTTGACCGGGGTCAACTGGTCAGTTGGGTCCCATGGGACCCACTAGCAGTGGCCCAAGGGTGGACCCCACACGGTGCCAGCTCAGTTGAGCCGCCGGAGTGGCTCCGGCGAGCTCGTGCGCGGCGGCCGAACACTGGCGAGGTCGGAAATCGCCTACGGTTCACCGTTTCACGCGATTTTTCTTGCGTTGGAACAAGTGGAGCAGCGCGCGTGCGATGGTGGCCGTGGCACGAGCTAGGACGCCCCACAGCGCTGCGGCGACGATGTTTGCGGCGACCAGAGCTCAGGCGAGATGGGAAGAGAGGCTGTGAGGCACGGCGAGTGGCACAGAGGGGCGCGTTGGAGTCCTTGGGGCTCCAAGAGCTCGGCCGCATGTTCTAAAACTAGCCAAGCTCGCGGTGGCCGCGGCGGCGAGCTAAATCGCAGTGACGAGCTCGGCCATCCATGGCGATAGCAGCCAGGAGCACGTGAACGCGGCGCGAGGAAAGGGGAAAGACGCGGACGCTCACCGGGGTCCTGCAGGTGTGCCTAGCGGGATCGGGGAGGGCTCGATGGAGTCGGAATTGCCGGCGAGGTCGCGGTGGCCGGGGTTGAAGATGTCGTCGACCCACGTGTTGTGGTGGCTCCCGGCTCGAAGAGGTGGTCGAGGACGGAGTTGGATACGAAGGCGGACCTCGTGGATGTGCCGACAAGGTGCAGGGGCGGTGGTGGGCACGAGCTTAGGGGAGCTCGTCCATGGCGACGCTCGGGTGAGGAAGAAACAGAGGGAGAGAGGGGAGAGGCGCGTGGGCGAGTGGTGATCTAGGGTTGGCAGGGGCGTCTCCGGTGACCTTATCCGCGCGGGACGGCAACGGATGGCCGGCACGTGGCCATCCCCGGCCATGTGCGGCCGCACGACTTCCACGACGTCCCCGTGAACAGAGGTGGAGGGAGACAGGGGCGCCTGGTGGGCTGAACCGCGCTGGGCCTTAGGCCAGAGGCTAGGTAGGCCCTTTTGTCTTTGCTGTTTTTTTGCTTTTCTCTTTTATTTAAAACAGAGACAGCTAGGAAAAAGGTTTGGGCTAGCAAAAGACTTTGAAAAAAAAATGTGGACTAGGCCACTTAAATTCTTTGTAGTGTTTGGCACTACCACAAAAAGTTTGAGGGGCAACTAGACCCATTTGGATTTTTCACAAATAAAATATCATTTTAAGATGCTAAAATGGCACTGTTTTAATTGCTATAGTCCATCTTGGTTTAGAGGTGATATTGTTTTCCTTAACAATCATTTGTTATGGAATTTTGGATAAATGATGAACTATTTTGCAGCAACTTTGGTGCAACTTCATATTTCACTTGCTAATTGAATTTGATTCCAAAGTGGGATTTCAAATGATATTTGAATCAAAGGTGATCAAGAACTACTTAGAAAAGTGATTAACTTAATCACAGAGGGTTACTATAGCATTGACACTGGGGGCGTTACAATTATCCTGCCCATGTCTCCTTTAATTCTGGAGGACGAGGTTATGAGTTCGACACCTTGTGCTAGTTTTCTTATTTTTCCAGCATTTTTACCCCGCGCGCGCTCAAACGGCAAGTGACCTCTCACCGATGGGCCGGCCCAGTTGTGCACCGTATCCATGCTCGGTAATTACTCAAAAAAAACTCGAAGATGATGTACTTTCAAAATGACCATCGGATCCTTTATTATGAAGGGGTATGAGATAAACTCAACCGTTAATGTATTTAAGGGGGTAATAATGCACAGAAGATTTCAAATAATAGTCATTTGCTCCATGTTTCCAGAGAGGAGCTTCTAAGGTGGCCATCAAATGCCTGTCAATGTAAGTAATATGCATACTTCAGTGTTGCAGCACCACCGTTCATGCATCGCTCTCCAACACAATAATAAATTCAGATTATGCACAAAATAGACCTTCAAATTCTGTAATTATCCTGCCCATGTCTCCTTTAATTCTATCTTTGAAATGCAGTGCAAACAATCACTAATTTCTTGTAGAAGATTAAATCCTGCGATGATCGATGAATTAACAGAATGAAATTCTATGCTCTGAGCACAGCGCAAGAAAAGGCAGATGTGCATCTTTAATCCAATTAAACAAGAGGCTGAAGTCTGTTGTTTGTCTAAACTGTCATGTTTTAGTTAATAGTAAACTCGATATGTTCCTCTGTAAACTTGCATACTACACTCTTAACTTTTGTAGTCATCAAAGAGCTCCCTGGTAATCTTCCTAAGGGTATATTGAAAAGATAAAATAGCTTTCTTCCTTGAATTGTCACCGCTGAATAAAGTCAATAGCATGTACTCCCTCCGTTCCGAAATAATTGTCGTTGGGAGTTCTCTCCGACCAGGTGAAAACGTACAAAAGTACATAAATACCCCTAGTTTGAAAACAGATCGTCTTCCTCCTCCATCCGCGAGGCCAGCGCTGCTCCAGGCCCCTCCGTCGGGCTCCTCCAGGACAGCGCCCCTCTTTGCCCCTCGGTCGGGCTCCTCCATGCCAGCGCTCCTCTTTGGCCCTCCGCCAGGCCCCTCGTCGTCCCTGCTTCTCTGTCGGGCTCCTCCAGACCAGCGCTCACCTCCTGCCCCGCCTGGCCCTGGCCAGCGCTCAACTCCTCTACCCCCACCTCCTCAACGGCCATGGCGAGGCCACCAGCGCCTCCATCCCAGCGAACTCCCCTGCTTCTGCTCATCTTTGTGGTAGGAACTCCTGCAAAATTGCTCATGTTACTTTTGGAAATTCAATCAAGAAATCAGGAAGCATGTTAATTGATCATGTTACTTTTGGAAACGTTCAATCATGATCTGCTAGTTTTGGAAACGTTTACTCAAGAATCGGTCAATCAGGATATCAAAATATTTTGGTAATGGAATACTAGCAGTATATTGATATCAAGATCATGATCTGCTAGTTTTGGAAACGCTCACTCAGGAAATCAGTCAATCAGGATATCAAAATGTTTTGGTAATGGAGTAGTGTACACCTGTACATTGTCGCTAGGTGTGGGTACAAAATTACAGTATCTTGAGTGTCCCCACCAACAGAATTACAGTTGAGAAAATTCAGCCAGAGCGAAATTTCAAAACAGAAAGACCAGTCACAAAACAGAAAGTCTTGGTTTGAAAATGGCAGGTAGGTCACCTTACCAGCTTCTCTTTCTTTCTTTCATTTCCATCACCATCACCTTGGCTCGAGTTCTCTTTCTTTCACACTGCCAAAGGAATTCAGTTAGGAGTAACACTAAGTGAATCAAAATTGCAGATGATGTACTGAAAAGGGTGTTGTTTCTTGACAAGAAAAAGCAGAATTGATGTACTGAAAAGGGTATTGTTTCTGAAACAATTGTCATATTATGAGTTCACCTAAGAAAATTAAACTGGTTTCTGAAAGTTCGAATAAGGTGCACAAAGCCTTAAGATTCAAATAAGATGACCATGACAGTAAAAGCAATATTGACATGGAGTAAACATTAGCACTAATTGAAATGAGTAAACACTAGCAATATTAACAGAATTAAACACTAGCAATATTAACAGGAGTAAACAGAAATATTAGTACAAGTGCCATACTACTGCAAGTGCTAAATCTGATTTGGTCTTTTTGCAAGCTTTTACTCCTACACCACTCCTAATTAACTGAAGAAGATCTTGAACTAATGTAAGAGAAGAGAAAAAGAAGAGAGAAGCAAGAGTTCAGTTAATTTTAATTAACTGAAAAAGGATTCAGTTAATTTTACTCCTACACTAAATCTGGAATACTCCTACACTAAAGTACTTCTAATTAACTGAAGAAGACCTTGAGCCTTTTAAACTACATCAGCAGCAGTATACAGATAAGCAATCATTTTTATGCTCTGCTCATTATCTCCGGACAGAAAATTACTCATTGAACTACAGTACTGGATCAAGAACTACTCATCGAACTACAGTACTGGATCAGAGAACCCAAAGAGTTGCGGAGTGAGGGACTCACCGAGGTAGAATGTCTTGGCGTAGGCGTCGCCAAGGCGGCCCCAGCAGAGCCACCAGCGGCGCCTGCCCGCATCGGCCTCCCGCGCAACATTCTGATGCAGAGGCCAGGGGTTATCCTCCTATTCAAAAAAAAGTTAAATACTCAACTTGGTACAGGCAACTTAATTTACTTGAATTCAGGGTACATGCAACTTAACGAAACCATCAACTTGGTATAACTAATATAGCACCACAGGCAACAACTGATTATGATTAAGTTGGGGTATACTCCAGTTAAAGTTGGAGTACATGAGTATTTGACTGGAAGACAAGTGAAGCTACAACATTGTACTCCAGTTAAATCAGGATACAATAAGCTTGAATTTCAGGATACAGTAAGCTTGAATTGCCACAAACTGTCCATCAGCAAGCTGTCCTTTGTACACCTCAGCATGCCGTCCCTTTTCGATCAAATTATCTACAGAAACATTGTACATTCAGTTTTCAGGCAAAAATGTTTTGGGATAATTAAGATACAGAAAACTAATTATGGCTGGTAATGCTTCATTAACCTAGGAAACTAATTATTGCTTTGACAGTAAACAGACAGCAATTGACCATAACAATATTGTCATTCTTGCTTTGGCAGTAAACAGACAGCAATTGACTAATTCTTGCTTTGACAGTAAACAGACAGCAATTGACAGTAAACAGACTGAATTTATATGTTCTTCTTCTTCTTCTTCTTCTTCTTCTTCTTCTTCTTCTTCTTCTTCTTCTTCTTCTTCTTCTTCTTCTACTCCTACTTCTACTTCATGTATTTTTACTCCATGTATTTTTTTACTCCATACTCCATTTATATGTGTAGTAGGAGAGGAGAGGAGTGAATTAGAGAAGAGTATGTGTCATAATCCATAATCCTTTAGTTTAAATTAATTAAAGAAAAGGAATTGTTGTTGTTGCTGCTGTTAAAGGAAAGGACTAGGAGAGGAATATGAGAGGAAAGGAGTGGAATAGAAGAGGAGAGGAGTGGAGTGGAATAGGAGAGGAGAGGAAAAAGTTTAATTTAATTTTAACACAAAAGGTTTAATTAACAGAAAGGTTTAATTTGAGTAAAAATGTTTAATTAACAGCAAGAAGATGCTCCTACAGAAGAGGAGTAGAAAGTTGCAGTTAATTAACTGAAACTACTCCTACAGAGAAGATACTGAGAATCTGAACTACTGTTAATCCTCTTATTGCAAGCCAGCAAATGTGCTCACTAAATGGATACTCTCTCTCAAAATTGAACATTGGCATGTGTAAAACTGTACTCCTAGCAAATGTTCTCACTAAATGGATTTTTATTTTCAGAACACATTGGTAAAACTGAACATTGGTAACAACCTGAACATTGCTAACACTGATTTTCATTGACAGAAGCAAACAATGGTCATGTAGACATTCAGAAGTTAGGCAATTCAACTCGACGGTGTATACAAACAACAAGGAAGTGTTCATCTAGCACATTCAGGTGGAAACAAAATCACAGGACAACTTAAAGCTGGCCACCATGGTACCTCTCTCTCTCTCTCTCTCTCTCTCTCTCTCTCTCTCACACACACACACACACACACACACACACACACACACACACACAGAGCAGAGCAAACTCAGAACTGAAATGCATTTTTGCTCTCACAAAAGAAAAAGAGAGGGAGGACGGCAAGTGAGGCTCACATTGCATCGCAGTTGAAGTAGGACTCACTGGTGATTTTCAATCGGCGCCCACACCACCATGGTGTTCAGTCTCCTCCTACTGCCACCGTATGGTCTCGACCTGGGTGAGCTCGGCCTCCACGACCCCGTGTCGCGCCGTGGTGTGCTGCCGGACGGCGAGCACCCGGCAGCCCAGGCTGCTCACACCGGCGTACGGGCTCGGCGACCTGACGGACAGTCACAAGAACAGAAGCAAATTCAGAGCCTGCAACAGATGCACAAGCAGCAGCAGCAGTGCACAATAAACACACGAGCACAATGAACTCCAGATAGTCCTAAACTTTTATTCCATTACTGAACACTGCAAGGTGATGTTCTGAAAGTTTAGGAGTAGTAACCATTTTAAGCCAAAGGCACAATGAACACACGAGCACAATGGTTACTGAAATTTATCATAAGCAGCTGCATGCATCATCTACTCCTAAACTTCCAGAGTACACGCCCTACAAGCCGCCCTACAAGCAGTAGTACTCACAAATTTACAGAAATTTATCCAGTGCACTCCTAAACTTTCAGAGTACAAAACTTCATGCATCATCTCCGAAATTTACAGAAATTTATTCAGTGATGTGCAGGCCAGCGGCGGGTGGGTTACCTGATGTGCAGGCCAGCGGCGGGCGTGAGGTAGTCGGAGACTCCTTCTTCGGCAACGTCTGTTGAGTCAACCTTGGTCTTCCGGTGCACACAACGGCAGCAGCAGCATTTACGTAGCTAGTCTCAGATGCATGCATGGTTGCATGTCGGCAGCAGTGAAAAATGAATAAATGACTGCAGCTGCTGTAGCCTTAGTAGCTAAGGAAATATACGTAAGCCATGAGCTCACTCATGTGCTTGACGTCACCCGTTACGTATCATAGTCGGTTCACTAGCCTATATAAGGAGCCGAGCTCCGTCGCTGTAACGCATTCCATTCCGATCAATACAAGGCATCAAGCCATTTCAGTTTCCTCCTAGTACCACCGTGTGTGCTTCAAGCCTCAAGTGCTGTGTACTACTACTACTGCTACTACGTGTGTGTGTGAGAAACACTAGTGAGTGTGTGAGTAGTACGTGTGTGTGTGAGTAGTTCTGGGCTAACAATTGGCATCAGAGCCTCGGGTTATGCCGAAGCATATGCCGAAAGGAGGCGTCGCCGATGACGGTTCCAAGACCGCCGAGCAAAGCTCGGCTGAGGACACCCGTGCGGCGGACGCGCTCGCGCTGCGAGGCAGGCCGGGAGGTGAGCTAGGTGCGCCACGCTCCGTGCGAGACGTGGGCATGTCCAGCACCTCCTTCCCCCTCCTCACGCGGACCAACTACCCCAGTTGGTCGGTCATGATGAAAGTCATCATGGAGGCGCGGCATATGTGGAAAGCCGTGGAAACCGGCAATGTCGAGTACGAGGAGGACCGGCTGGCGATGGAGGCGATCTTGCGCTCCGTCCCAGAGGAGATGGTGCTCACCCTTGGCGCCAAGAAGACGGCCAAGGAAGCATGGGAGACCATCAAGACTCTGCGCATCGGCGTGGAGCGCGTACGGGAGTCGAAGGCCCAGACCTTGCGCCTCCAGTACGAGGAGATCCGGTTCAAGGCCGGTGAACAAGTCGACGACTTCGCCTTGCGGCTGCAAGGTCTCGTCAACGAGCTCGCAACGCTCGGAGATCCCATCGACAACAAGATGGTGATTCTGAAGTTCCTCCGCGTCGTCCCCAGGCAGTACAAGCAACTGGCCTGGTCCATCGAGAGTTTGGTGGATCTCTCCACCATGACGATCGAGGAGCTGGTAGGGCGGCTGAAGGTCGTCGAGGAGCGCGGCGACGAAGCCGACAACCGTGCTGGCGGCGAACTACTGCTCACCAGGAGCAGTGGGACGCGTAGTTTCAGCAGCGCGGCCGCGACGACTCTTCCGGCAGTGGGGGAGGCGCCCCCACGGGAAGCAGAGGTCGCGACAGAGGCGGAGGCCGTGCCCAGAGCGGTGGCGGCAACCGCGGTCGCAGGCCAAGCCAGGCAGGGCGAGGCGCTGGCAACGGTGGCAAGTGCCGCTACTGCAACATGCCGGGTCACTGGATCCGGGATTGCCACAAGAGGAAAGCCGACGAGGCAGCCGCGACAACGGCAAACCTCGTCCAGGCTGACGTGGACGGCGGGCCGGCAATGATGCTGGCAAGAGTCGAGCCCGTGCAGGAGAGCTCAGCATCTCCCGCGACCACGGCCCCGACAACCACCCATTCTGTGCAGGAGGCACGGAGCCCGTCCACGGGAACCATCACTCAAGTGACAGGCCACACCTCGACAACTACGTTCTCGGGGCCTGTCGACTGGGAGGCGATGAAGGCCCGGGTGTGGGGGAGCCACACCCCGACGACGGCGTCCCCGACAACCTCGGGACCCGATAAGATCGCGCAAGTTGGCGCGGCAACGACGCATATGGCGGACCATGCTCCGACCATGATGCTGGCGACCATCGACTCCGTGCAGGAGCGCACGGAGACTCAGGTCAGCCACACCCCGACAACAAAGTGTTCGGGGTCCACCGTGTTGTCAGGAGATGGCTCCCTGACAATGGCATGTGCGTGCGGCTACGTCTTCCTCAACGAGGAGAGAGCCGTGACCACACCCACGCTTGCAGGCGGCAAGCAAAGTGAGGGTTGGTTCCTCGACACCGGCGCCACGAACCACATGACTGGTTCAGTCGACACGTTCGCGGAGCTGGACCGCTCAATCACCGGGAAGGTGCGGTTCACGGACGGATCCGTGGTGGAGATCCACGGGCGCGGGACCGTCGTCTTCGCAGACAAAGGGGGAGATCACAGGGCGTTCACGGACGTCTACTTCATCCCGGCGCTCACGAGCAGCGTCGTGAGTGTCGGACAGCTCGAAAAGGGCTGGTTCGACATCGGCATCCGGCGCGGTGTTCTCACTGTGCACGACCAGCAGAAGAGGCTGCTCATCGAGGTAACCCGCTCGCCGAACCGCCTCCACAAATTCTTCTTTCGACCCGTGCATCCTGTGTGCCTTGCCGTGGGCCATGTCTCCGACGCGTGGCGTTGGCATGCCCGGCTAGGACACCAGCACTTCGACGGATTGCAAAAGATGGCGCAAGGCAACCTCGTTCGTGGGCTACCTCACATCGAGCACGCCGACGAGCTGTGCGATGCATGTCTTGCCGGGAAGCAGCGGCGCCTGCCCTTTCCCGAGAAGGCACTCTATCGGGTGCAGAAACCCCTGGAGCTGGTTCATGGGGACCTCTGCGGCCCAATCACCCCGGCAACGCCAGGAGGGCGTCGCTACATCCTGCTGCTCGTCGACGACTACAGCAGGTTCATGTGGGTGTTGCTCCTCGCCTCCAAGGATGAGGCGGAGCGAGCATCGTCAAGCAGCAAGCGGCAGCAGAGGTCGAGTGTGGCCACAAGCTGCGCGTGCTACGCATGGACCGTGGCGGCAAGTTCACGTCGGCCACGTTCTACAAGCACTGCGATGATAAAGGGGTGCAACGTCACCTCACAGCCCCTTACTCGCCGCAGAAGAACGACGTCGTCGAGCGGAGGAACCAGACAGTGCTTGGGATGGCACGCTGCATGCTCAAGGCAAAGCAGGTGCCGAGCACGTATTGGGGGGAGGCCGTGCTCACGGCCGTCTTCATCCTCAACCGCTCCTTCACAAGGAGCGTCGACGGAAAGACGCCTTACGAGGCGTGGTATGGGAGGAAGCCAGATGTACGCTTCCTCCGTACCTTTGGCTGCGTCGGGCACGTCAAGATGATGCGCCCACAGCTGAAGAAGCTCGACGACAGGAGCACCCCAATGGTGTTCATGGGCTACGAGACGGGCTCTAAGGCGTACAAGATGTACGACCCCGTCTCAAAGCGTGTGCATGTCTCGCGCGACGTCATCTTCGACGAAGATGCGTGATGGACTTGGGAGACGTCGGGGGAGTCCCCGGCAAGCAGCTCCTTCACTGTGGAGTACCCGATGTACTCTACAACCCCGGGAAGCAAGACCCCGGGAAGTGCCACCCCGGGAAGCTTGGGAGGTGTGGATCCGGGAACAGCAACCCCGAGAACACCGTCCCCGGGTACGGTGTCGCCGGACACCATGACGTCAAGCAATGTGGGTCCCGGGAGGCAGTTCGCAACCCCGCCAACGGCGAGGTCTGAGCTGTTCGACGTCGACGACAGCGTTGGCGCCCCCCACAGGTTTCGGCGCATGGGGGATCTCCTCGGCGAGGCTGCGGCAACAACGCAACATCCCGAGGATGAGGACGCTGATGACGACGAGGTCTTGCATCTGATGGCTGGTGAGGAGCCGACCACGTTCGCGGAGGCCGAGCAAGAGGATTGCTGGCGCCACGCGATGCTGGACGAGCTGGCGTCGATCAACGACAACGCAACTTGGACACTCACCACACTGCCTTCTGGGCACCGAGCCATCGGGCTCAAGTGGGTCTTCAAGGTGAAGAAGGACGAGCACAGCGCCATTGTCAAGCACAAGGCGCGCCTCGTCGCAAAGGGCTACGTGCAGCGTGAGGGAGTGGACTTCGAGGAAGTATTCGCTCCGGTGGCAAGGCTGGAGTCGGTGCGGCTCATCCTTGCCGTGGCCGCTCACCGTGGGTGGGAGGTACACCACATGGACGTCAAGTCGGTGTTTCTCAACGGCGACCTTAACGAGGAGGTGTACGTCACCCAGCCACCCGGGTTCGTTGCCAAGGGCCACGAGCAGGGCGTGTATCGACTACACAAGGCCCTCTATGGTCTCCGGCAAGCCCCAAGGGCGTGGAACGCCAAGCTCGATGCAAGCCTTGCATCCCTTGGGTTCTCACGCAGCGCTTCTGAGCATGGTGTGTACTCGCGTGGCACCGCGAACACGCTGCTCATCGTCGGCATCTACGTCGATGACTTGGTCATCGCCCGGGCAGAGCCTGAAGAGGTTCAACGCTTCAAGGGAGAGATGCATCGTCTCTTCAGCATGAGCGACCTTGGGCTGCTCCGGTACTACCTCGGGCTGGAGGTGAACCAGGAGGGTGGTCGCATCACGATCACGCAGACGGCCTACGCCACCAAGATGCTCGAGCGAGCAGGCATGAAGGACTGCTATGCTGTGCACGCTCCAATGGAGGCACGGCTGAAGCTCAGCAAGGAGAGCTCCGAGAAGGCGGTGGATGCTACACTCTACCGTAGCATCATCGGGAGTCTCAGGTACCTCGTGCACACCCGACCGGACATCACGTTCGTTGTCGGGTACCTGAGTAGGTTCATGGAAGCTTCGGCAAGCGATCACCTCGCTGCCGTCAAGCACCTGCTCCGGTACATCGCCGGTACGCTCACGCATGGATGCGTGTATCATCGTGGCGACGGCGAGAGCTTGGTCGGGTACAGCGACTCCGACCACGCTGGTGACGTGGACTCCCGGAAGAGCACCTCGGGCATACTATTCCTTCTCGGGAATAGTCCCGTCAGCTGGCAATCGGTGAGGCAGAAGGTTGTCGCCGTATCTTCGTGCGAGGCGGAGTACATCGCGGCAGCTACAGCGGCCTGTCAAGGCATTTGGCTTGCTCGCCTTCTCGGCGAGATGCTGAATCAGGACACCGCCCCTGCGCTCATCTTCGTCGACAACAAGTCGGCGATTTCCCTCTGCAAGAATCCAGTGCTACACGACCGCAGCAAGCACATCGATCTCCGCTATCACTTCATACGTGACTGCGTCGAGAAAGGCACGGTGAACGTGGAGTTCATCAGGACCGGTGAGCAGAAGGCGGACATCCTGACCAAGTCACTTGGTCGTGTCCGGTTCCAGGAACTGCGCGACAAGGTCGGGATCATCGACACCAAGCTCCTTCGACAAGGTTGAGGGGGAGAATGTTGAGTCAACCTTGGTCTTCCGGTGCACACAACGGCAGCAGCAGCATTTACGTAGCTAGTCTCAGATGCATGCATGGTTGCATGTCGGCATCAGTGAAAAATGAATAAATGACTGCAGCTGCTGTAGCCTTAGTAGCTAAGGAAATATACGTAAGCCATGAGCTCACTCATGTGCTTGACGTCACCGGTTACGTATCATAGTCGGTTCACTAGCCTATATAAGGAGCCGAGCTCCGTCGCTGTAACGCATTCCATTCCGATCAATACAAGGCATCAAGCCATTTCAGTTTCCTCCTAGTACCACCGTGTGTGCTTCAAGCCTCAAGTGCTGTGTACTACTACTACTGCTACTATGTGTGTGTGTGAGAAACACTAGTGAGTGTGTGAGTAGTACGTGTGTGTGAGTAGTTCTGGGCTAACAACGTCGTCTCGGCATCCCACATGGCGCGGTCCTCGCGGGACTGCACGAACCCGTCGCCGGCGGTCCAGCTCGCCGTGGCCGCGTGGCTGTGGCTGCTCCTGTCGGCCAGTGGCGTGCTGGCGGACGGCGGCAAAGGCACGGTGTGCCTGTGCATGGGCCCGCAGTGCGTGCCGCCGTGCCCTGTCCCTGGGACGCCGACGCCGACGATGTCGCCTACGCAGTTCCCCTTCTGCCCGCAGCGGCCGCCGGCGGTCGTTCCCTCCCCCCTGCGCAGCGAGCCGGAGATCCCCGCCACCCCGAGGAAGGTGGAGCAGCCGCGCTTCAGATCCAGCCGCCGGAGTAAAAATTAAATCTTGAAAAGGGAGAGGCGACGGCGTATGGCAACATGGAAAGGCGGCGACGACGCGAGAGGGAGAGGCGGAGGCGCTGCGTGCGGGGTAGAGGCGCCGGCGACGCGTGCGACGGAGAGGCGCCGGCTGCGGTGAGCTAGGGGTTCGGGAGCCAGCGAGCGAGTGGCTGAGCTGAGCGAGAGAGGGAGTGGGAGGGTAGTTTCGGAAATGACAGAAATGTCGTAACGCGATGGAAATTGCACTAGAAACTCCCAACGACAACTATTTCGGAACAGAGGGAGTAACTAAAAAAGAGTTGCTAATAGGCTATCTACTTCAAGGCTACTCATGCACTGATTATGTAGAATGTACTCTTGTTAATTAAACGACAGAACTACATTTAGCTTGGCATGTGAATAATATCCTACGCAACTAAATAACACAGTGCACTACTCTGAGAGGGCGCAGCGCATCTAGAAGAAGTTCTCTCCCAAATAATTATACTCGAACAAACGGATATTAGTAATTCTAATTGCAAGAAGTACACCCACATTGTTTGGGCTTCTGAATAAATCATCCCCAAAGAATATCTTGTTGTGGGGTGTTTTGTCAGGGAATGCTTTATTTGCATTAAAATAAATAGCCTGTAGGACATAGGAATATATGTGCGTGTAACTTCAGCCAATCAACTGAGCAGAATTAGAGCCTCTCAGTCTGAAGGAACCAAACAAAATCCATTAAATTTCCAACCACCGCATCAAACTCGTACAATAGAAGAACAAATTAATTTTACCAAAAATACCTAAGAGTTTATCACCTCTGTTGTGACTTCGGGGAGCGCATCACATGTAACCAGTAAATCCAAAAAAATGACCGTACGTTGGAACGGGGGAATGCCACAATCAACTCATTAAAGCCGTCTTTATTTATTTTCTCAGAGACTCGTCAGAATGCACAAACATATCAAAGGAAAGAACTTAAGTCTCTTCAAAATAAGAAGCATCATCCATGTACTAGTGCAGAACCGGGCAATAGCACCGGTTCGTAAGGCCCTTTAGTGCCGGTTCGGTAACCGGCACTAAAGCCCCCCCCCCCCCCTAGTACCGATTCAGCACGAACCGGTGCTAAAGGGCAACCACGTGGCACGAGCCAGCTCCGTGGGCGCGTAGGACATTAGTACCGGTTGGTAACATCAACCGGTACTAAATGTTTGGGTGTGTTTTGGTTTTATTTTTTATTTTTACTTTAATTTTATGTTTTCATTTTAATTTAGTGATTGTTTTACATTATAATGAGTTGTTAAATCATTAGGTGAATGTACCGCTGATTAGTTTGACTGGATGCATATGGATCCTAGCTAAGTCATCAAGTATATGTCATATCCATATAGTACCGGTACTAATGATTGGGCCTTTAGTACCGGTTGGAGCCACCAACCGGTACTAAAGGTCAATTTCCGCCAGGCCAAGGGACGGGAAACGGCCCTTTAGTACCGGTTCGTGCCACGAACCTGTACTAAAGACCAAATCATTAGTACCGGTTGGAGCCACCAACCGGTACTAAAGGCCAATTTTCGCCAGGCCAAGGGGCGGGAAACGGCCCTTTAGTACCGGTTCGTGCCACGAACTGGTACTAAAGGCCCAATCATTAGTACCGGTTGGAGCCACCAACCGGTACTAATGGTTGTGCGCTGCCACCGGCGGTGCACAATGTTTAGTCCCACCTCGCCGAGCGAAGAGCAGCCGCACTGGTTTATAAACCCAGCCGCGAGTGCTCCTTCGAACTTCTCTATATAGCAGGCTTCTGGGCCTAACTATGGTCCGCTGCCCTGTGAGCCTGCTGGCCCTTCTGGGCCTGCATTTGCACACCCTAGGCTGGCAGGCCCACTGGGCAGCGCCCCAACAATTTTTTTATATAGTTTTTTCTTTTCTGCATTATTTATTTTCTTCTATTTATTTTTGAGTAATTTTTACATAGTTTTTTCTTTTCTGCATTATTTATTTTCTTCTATTTATTTTTGAGTAATTTTTATATAGTTTTTTTCTTTTCTGCTTAATTTATTTTCTTCTATTTATTTCTGAGTAGTTTTTTTTTCTGTATTTAGTTTCTTTGTGACCCTCTCTACTCTTTCGCACATGCTATGCGGGTGAAATGATAATACCATTGCAAGTTTCAACATTTTCAGAATTCATTTTGTAGTGATTTTCAATTTCACGGTCATTTAGCTCTCTAAACAATTAGGTAAATGACTGAAAAAACAACAAATGATGTCAGAAAATGTTGGAAATTGATGACATCGCTTTGAATGCTGCATACTGAACACAAAAGAAGTCCGGAGTTCAAATAAGTTTAAAAAACATTGAAGTGCCCGTGTAACAAATGAGTTCTCGTCCAAAACTCTGATACTCCGAAAGAGATTGTCCAGTTTGTACACGAAGTGCATCCAGTTTTTGCCGTGACCCTCTCTACTCTTTCGCACATGCTATGCGGGTCAAATGATGATACCATGCCAAGTTTCAACATTTTCACAGTTCATTTTGTAGTGATTTTCAATTTCATGGTCATTTAGCTCTCTAAACAATTAGGTAAATGACTGAAAAACAACAAATGAAGTCAGAACATGTTGGAAATTGATGACGTCGCTTTGAATGCTGCGTACTAAACACAAAAGAAGTCCGGAGTTCAAATAAGTTTAAAAACATTGAAGTGCCCGTGTAACAGATGAGTTCTCGTCTGAAACCCTGATACTCTGAAAGAGATTGTCCAGTTCGTACACAAAGTGCGTCCAGTTATTGCCGTGACCCTCTCTACTCTTTCGCACATGCTATGCGGGTGAAATGATGATACCATGCCAAGTTTCAACATTTTCATAGTTTATTTGTAGTGATTTTTAATTTCACGGTCATTTAGCTCTCTAAACAATTAGGTAAATGACTGAAAAACAACAAATGATGTCAGAACATGTTGAAATTGATGACGTCGCTTTGAATGCTGCATACTGAACACAAAAGAAGTTCGGAGTTCAAATAAGTTTAAAAAACATTGAAGTGCCCGTGTAACAAATGAGTTCTCGTCCGAAACCCTGATACCCCGAAAGAGATTGTCCAGTTTGTACACGAAGTGCATCCAGTTTTTGCCGTGACCCTCTCTACTCTTTCGCACATGCTATGCGGGTGAAATGATGATACCATGCCAAGTTTCAACATTTTCACAGTTCATTTTGTAGTGATTTTCAATTTCACGGTCATTTAGCTCTCTAAACAATTAGGTAAATGACTGAAAAACAACAAATGATGTCAGAACATGTTGGAAATTGATGACGTCGCTTTGAATGCTGCATACTGAACACAAAAGAAGTCCGGAGTTCGAATAAGTTTAAAAAACATTGAAGTGCCCGTGTAACAGATGAGTTCTTATCCGAAACCCTGATACTCCGAAAGAGATTGTCCAGTTTGTACACGAAGTGCGTCCAGTTTTTGCCATGACCCTCTCTACTTTTTCGCACATGCTATGCGGGTGAAATGATGATACCGTGCCAAGTTTCAATATTTTCACAGTTCATTTTGTAGTGATTTTTAATTTCACGGTCATTTAGCTCTCTAAACAATTAGGTAAATGACTGAAAAACAACAAATGATGTCAGAACATGTTGGAAATTGATGACGTCGCTTTGAATGCTGCATACTGAACACAAAAGAAGTCTGGAGTTCAAATAAGTTTAAAAAACATTGAAGTGCCCGTGTAACAGATGAGTTCTCGTCTGAAACCCTGATACTCCGAAAGAGATTGTCCAGTTTGTACACGAAGTGCGTCCAGTTTTTGCCGTGAACCTTTCTACTCTTTTGCACATGCTATGCGGGTGAAATGATGATACCATGCTAAATTTCAACATTTTCACAGTTCATTTTGTAGTGATTTTCAATTTCACGGTCATTTAGCTCTTTAAACAATTCGGTAAATGACTGAAAAATAGCAAATGATGTCAGAACATGTTGAAAATTGATGATGTCGCTTTGAATGCTGCATACTGAACACAAGAAGTCCGGAGTTCAAATAAATTATTAAAAATAAAAAGAGGTGCAATGCTGGTTAATTTGCTTCAAGCCTTTCAGAATAGTGTAGACTGCACTGCACATAGCTCAGTGCAATCTATGCTATTCCGAAAGGCTTGAACCTAATCAACGTGCAGGTGAGCATTGCGCCTCTTCGTCATTGTCTCTGCACTCACGGCTTATAAACCGCTCATACTGCCTCTCTCTTGGCGAGGTGGGACTAAAACCAGCTTACTAAGAAACTGTAGTACCGATTCATGCCATGAACCGGTACTAAAGGTCTTTGTGGGGCCCCAGCCTGACCACAGCCGCACTGGCCTCATTAGTACCTGTTCGTGGCATGAATTGGTACTAAAGGTTGCCCACGAACCGGTACTAATGATGCCCGCCCGCCTAGCCGTTGGAACCGGCACTAATGGTCACATTATTGCCGGCTCAAATTCAAACCGGCACTAATGTGCTTCACATTTGTCCTTTTTTCTATTAGTGATGGTCGATTTGTGGACAAAAATAACTACATGCTTAAATGGAAACCTCTCATACCAAGTTGCAAACAGATCAGGGAAAACACCCACAAACTTAAATAAAACCATCTGGATTTTTCAGTAAAAATGATGTGATGTGATGCAAATGAAATAGTTGTTGTTTAGATATATTAGTGTCTATCGAATCTACTATGGTCTTGACAGAAGCAGTAGATATCCATCTATAAACATATCACTGGCCATAGATTTTATTTTTATTTTTTTGGCATGCACTAGTTATAGGTAGATAACATAAGAGCTATGATCCAACAGTTAGGCAGAACAAATAAGATACCAAGTCGCACAATCAAAATCTGCCCATTTGCACACATGTAAATAGTCTGAACATACTGAAGCACAAAGAAAGTAAATAGTAGAATATATTGTTGTAAGGTGATCTTGCTTGATAGCATTATCTAGAGAATAACAAACGAGAAACATAACTAACCTTGACCTATATTTGTAGCGATCCAGATTTTACACACTCTGGTTGTTTCATCTAAAATCACATGAAAAAGTGTTGCTTTTCTTTGGCCGCTGAAAGGGAAAGTACCAATCTCCGCTTCGTTCCTCCCTCTGTAATATTAAGAAAAGCAGTCACCGGAGCATCGCCCTCCCACCATGTCCGTTCTGATAGAATTTTCTGAAGCAGGGAGTGAGTGAAACAGAGAGTGTAACCAAAACAAAAGACTGGCACCATACATATATAATATGAACTTAAGTTCCAATTCAGAAAAAAAGAAAGAGATGGCTTAATTACCAGCATCTGGAAGAGAAGGGTGGTGGAGAAGATACACGAAGGCCAGAAAGCCAGCTGTAACGACAACAGAAGAAGAGATACTAATTAATTCAGAAGAAACAAAACAAATTGAATAGCTAATTAACTCGACCGCAATCGAACAATGGATGTAGTTACACTGTCAAGGCATACATCGATCAAGGGTAAGTTGACAGCATCATCATCATCATCATCATCATCATCCAGCCGGCTAGCCAGCAACAAAAACAATGAAGCTACTGTACATTTGTAGACAGACACACAACAAATTGAAGATCACATGAGCAACAAAGCGTCAGGGATCCTCCTACAGTCCCTGCGCTCCTCAGCGACAGAGTTTCCTGGTCAGTGGGCTGCCGACAGAGCATCGACCAGAGTGTGACGAATCAACGCAAATTGTAATTGTAGCCCTACACATGAAATTCCGTGAGCAAATTATAGTACCAGCTGAAGGAACAACTGGCGCAATTTATAGATAAACTCAAACCCTCGCTTAGCCAGCCATCACTATAATATGGTAGTAGCAGCAGGCAGCTCACCATCCGGAATCCAGATGCAAAGGTATTGGTTGCCGCTGTACCGGGGCTCGTCCTGGAACTCCTGGGGTGCACTTCTGGAGGAACCTTACCAGCTTCTCCGGCAGCGTCACCGGTGGCAGCTTCCCCTGTAGCAGTAAATTAGCGCCACCTCATCCCATCCTCAGCCTTCAGCTCGCCGACCCCTGCCCTCTCCATTCCCGGTAGCGATCTTGCCGGCACCCGCACTCTCCATCCCCGTCTGCGAGCCCGCCGATGCCACCCTCCAATCCCCTTACTCGAGCCCGCTCGTCTCGAGCGCAGCACACCATCCTATCCTCTACCTCCCGCGAGGTCACCAACGCACAATCGGCCCGCTCGAGCTCCGGGAGCCGGATACCAACGCCGCTACCTCCCACGAGGTCGTGACCTGTAGGTGGAGGGGAGCCGTGAACGGCGAAGAAAGCTGCATGTGTGAAGGAGATGGAATTGGAAGGCATGAGGCGGCCAGCAACGCACAGTCATGCGGTGCGGGGCGGGGCAGGAGGCAGGCGGCGGCGCACGGGGCGTGGTAGGAGGCGGAGTGCCACGATGCAGAGCGTGGCTGCGTTTTTTCCCTTCATACCGGGTTGATTTGGACTGTGGGTTGAGTACCAAAAAATGCAAGGACTTTTCTAAAAAAATGTCAACGATGTATGACTAAAAGCAATAGGCGCTTTATTATTAGGTAAAGATAAAGATATCTCTTAATCTCTATTTTCTTTCATCCGTACATTAATTTAAGTTTACCATCTTTAATTGACACAGATCCTTATATTCACGTTCAAAGAGAAAAAAAATCAAAAAGAAGGATTCATCGCATTTCACGATACGGAGCTGCTGCCACCTCCTATTCTTCATCGAGAGGGCAGATCTGGAGTCCGTTCATGGCTCCGGAGAGTGGAATCCGTTGCCGATGTCATCATCAACCTTTCTCCATCACCAATTTCATGATACTCACCGCCGTGTGTGAGTAATTCCATCATAGGTTTGCTGGACGGTGATGGCTTGGATGACATTTATCATGTAATCGAGTTAATTTTGTTAGGGTTTGATCCCTAGTATCCACTACGTTCTGAGATTGATATTGACATGACTTTGCTATGCTTAATGCTTGTCACTAGGGCCCGAGTTCCATGATTTTATATATGAACCTATTATGTTTTCATGAATATACATGTGTTCTTAATCCGATCTTGCAAGTTGTAGACACCTATTACGAGTTATGATCCGCATACCACTAGTGCAGAACCGGGCAATGGCACCGGTTCGTAAGGCCCTTTAGTGCCGGTTCGGTAACCGGCACTAAAGTGTGGGCACTAAAGGCCCCCCCCCTTTAATACCGGTTCAGCACGAACCGGTGCTAAAGGGCAACCACGTGGCACGAGCCAGCTCCGTGGGCGCGTAGGACATTAGTACCGGTTGGTAACACCAACCGGTACTAAATGTTTGGGTGTGTTTTGGTTTTATTTTTTATTTTTACTTTAATTTTGTGTTTTCAATTTAATTTAGTGATTGTTTTACATTATAACGAGTTGTTAAATCATTAGGTGAATGTACCACAGATTAGTTTGATTGGATGCATGTGGATCATAGCTAAGTCATCAAGTATATGTCATATCCATATTATATATACTTGATCACCTAATTAAGTCATCGAGGTAATATGGATATGGCATATACTTGATCACTTAGCTAGAATCCATCCAGTTGAAACTAATCTGCGGTTTCTTTCATAAATGATATAATAACTCATCACCATCATCATCATCATATTAATATAAAAACTCTTGCATCATATATATCATCACCAAACAACAGTTTTCATAGCTAGCTAAAAATCATCATATAATAGACGTCTCATTACCACCACTTAATCATCATAGTCATTATCGCTATCTAATCACCACCAACACTAGCTTAAAGAAGAAACATTCACTTGTACCAGAAGCAAAGATATCATCGAGTTCAACATGGTAATGATATTATAAGCGTTCATAACACCACAAAAGCAAATTACCCTTTGAGATTAAGTTCAGGACAAAGAACACGGACATGAGAGGACAAGTACTAAGAGCATGAACTAGCTAATTAATCACTCATGCTGCTCTCTCTCAGGTAAAATAGAATAGAACATGTATATCTTTCCTGATTCATCATATTGGAGCATGCAGATGAACCTGTCTCCTAATCGTGGGTTGTGCTTCTGATTGCTGGCCCCTAGTACTTCTCTGCGATCGTTCACAATTTTGCTCCAGTCTTTTACTATCAAGCATTCTTCGCTATTAGAAATCCTAAATGCACTAAAGTGCATTGTAGGATATCTTGGCCGTAAGCTAACAATATTCATGGTACCTTTAGTCTCGATCCAATCAGGCACAACATTCATCGGGAGTCCCTGTTGAAGAGCATCGTATAGTAACATACTTAGCAATGAAGTTTAGCTTAAAAAAATAATGTATGCAAAAGATGCACTGAGGAGAAATAGTAGAAATCTTACCATCTTTCCTAAATATATGTGACCGTAGTTCAGTACGAACACTATTGGTCGCACGTTTTGAGTAATAACATTTCTAAGTGCAGGAATTTTTTTTATCTTGACAGCATCAAGATCCTCAAGCCATGAAACATAATGACTTGTCTCCTCGCAGTTTAGTTCAGCCCCGGGACAGTGGACGGTCCTGTCTACCAAGCGCCGAACATGTTTGCTTGATTGGAAATAAGCTGTCAATATAAATTAAGATCTATTAATTCAACTGGTTCAAATAATCTCATATCGAAGACATAAATATGGTTGAGAAACTCACATAATGGTAGAACTGGAGGCGTCTGCACATCGACCCAGATGTCTCTATTACCTTTAATATCATCTTCCAGACGAATATCAAAGGTGATAACCATATCAGGTTCAAATGCATAAGCCTTGAATAGTGCTTGCCAAGTTTTGCATTCAAAATAGGTGTATGTGTCTGCATTGTATAATTTGACGTTGAAGGTATAACCATGCTCGGCCTTCAAGTAAACTCTTTTTACCTCCATAGTTTCGTTAGGACTGAAACATATCTTATCCAAAACAAAAATTCTTGCATGGCAGGGGATACACTAGTAGAATAATGAAAAATTAAAATTAAAAGTTGAAGTAAATGAAGCATAAGTCATGCTTAATTAAGAAAAAAAACTTTTCGTTGTGACTTACTGTATCCACTTCGAAGTTCTCATCCAGCTTGATGCTGAAGCGTCTATCATCAACTAGAAAATTTCTGTCGCACAGGCCGCGCTGGTCTTCACAGTATTCACGCAGAATGAAATCGTGTTCGTCGTCAGACGACATTCCTATGTTCATAGGTGAAACATTAAACACTTATTAGTTCTATTAATTCAACTAATTCTGTTAATTCAACTAGTTCAACTAATTAATTCAACTAATTCAACTAAGCACTTACGAAAAATATATCTAAATAAAGTAGCTCAACTAATTCAACTAACTAGTTCAACTAATTAATTCAACTAATTCAACTAAACTAGTTCTATTAATTTTCTTACTAAAAATAAGGTAGCTAGTTCTATATAATAAAATGTTAATTAAGTAATCAAATCTCATATAACTAAATTAAATATATATATCTAACATATAATTTATATCTAATTCATCTAACATTTGACATTAATATCTAATATATGTTCATATATAGGTGAAACATATGTTCTTACTAAAATAAAGTAGGTAGTTCTATATAGTAATATTTTGATTAGATCATCAAATCACATATACCTAAATTTTCTTACTAAAAGTAACTAGTTCTATTAATTTAACTAATTCAACTAAGAATTTACTAAAAATAAACTAGTTCTATTAATTTTCTTACTAAAATATATAAAGTAGCTATATATATTAATATTTTAATTAGATCATCAAATCTCATATACCTAAATTTTCTTACTAAAAATAAACTAGTACTAATTCAACTATCTAGTTCAACTAAGCATTTACTAAAAATAAACTAGTTATATTAATTCAACTAGTTCAAATAATCTCATATACCTAAATTTTCTACTAAAAATAAACTTGTTCTATTAATTTTCATACTAAAAATAAACTAGTTATATTAATTCAACTAGTTTAAATCTCATATATATACCTAATTAATATCTAGCTAATTAATCTAAAATTGACATTAATATTTAACATCTTTTCCATATAATTCATCTAACATTAACATTCTAACATTCTTATCTACGTAATTTATCTAACATTAATCTAAACAACAAAAAACGGAAAATAAGTAAAAACAATGTGTGTGCGTGTGTGTGTATGTGTGTGTGTTTGTGTGTGTGTGTGTGTGTGTGTGTGTGTGTGTGTGTGTGTGTGTGTGTGTGTGTGTACGAGCGGGGGGCGGCGGCGCGAGACGGCGATGCGACAGGGACGGCACGACGACGAGCGGCGGGCCGGGGGCGACGGTGCGAACGAGATGATGGCGTAGTACGGGGCGACGGTGACGGGCGGCGGTGACGGCGACGACGGGTGGCGGGGGCGACGGCGACGACGGGCGGCGGGGCCTGCGAGGGCGGCGCGCGATGGGTGACGGCGGCGATGTCGCGCGAAGAAGTTGGATCGAGAAGAAGTGGTGGTCGATGGAACTGAATTTTTCGTAAGTGCCATATATATAGGAGAGGCCTTTAGTACCGGTTGGAGCCACCAACCGGTACTAAAGGCCAATTTTCGCCAGGCCAAGGGGCGGGAAACTGCCCCTTTAGTACCGGTTCGTGCCACGAAACGGTACTAAAGGCCCAATCATTAGTATCGGTTGGAGCCACCAATCGGTACTAATGGTTGTGCGCTGCCACCGGCGGTGCACAATGTTTAGTCCCACCTCGCCGAGCGAAGGGCATCCGCACCGGTTTATAAACCCAGCCACGGCTGCTCCTTCGAACTTCTCTATATAGCAGGCTTCTGGTCCTAACTATGGCGCTGCCCTGTGAGCCTGCTGGCCCTTCTGGGCCTGCATTTTCACACCCTAGGTCTGGCAGGCCCACTGGGCAGCGCCCTAACAAATTTTTTATATAGTTTTTTCTTTTCTGCATTATTTATTTTCTTTTATTTATCTTTGAGTAATATTTTATATAGTTTTTTCTTTTCTGCATTATTTATTTTCTTCTATTTATTTTTGAGTAATTTTTTATATAGTTTTTTCTTTTCTACTTTATTTATTTTCTTCTATTTATTTCTGAGTAGTTTTTTTTCTGTATTTAGTTTTTTTGTGACCCTCTCTACTCTTTCGCACATGCTATGCGGGTGAAATGATAATACCATTGTAAATTTCAACATTTTCAGAGTTAATTTTGTAGTGATTTTCAATTTCACGGTCGTTTAGCTCTCTAAACAATTAGGTAAATGACTGAAAAACAACAAATGATGTCAGAACATGTTAGAAATTGATGACGTCGCTTTGAATACTGCATACTGAACACAAAAGAAGTCCGAAGTTCAAATAAGTTTAAAAAATTTGAAGTGCCCGTGTAACAGATGAGTTCTCGTCCGAAATCCTAATACTCCGAAAGAGATTGTCCACTTTGTACAAAAAGTGCGTCCAGTTTTTGCCGTGACCCTCTCTACTCTTTCGCACATGCTATGCGGGTGAAATGATGATACCATGCCAAGTTTCAACATTTTCACAGTTTATTTTGTAATGATTTTTAATTTCACAGTCATTTAGCTCTCTAAACAATTAGGTAAACTAATTGAACGCCCGTGCGTTGCAACGGGAGAACAAACATATATAGTGATCAAACAATAGGAAATAGAAGAACAAAAATATATAGTGATCAAACAATACAAAAGTACCCAATAGAACATGGGTCTAGGGGCGCCCTAGTCGAAGACATATTTTTTAAAATATAAAAAAAGTCAAATTGAAGAGTCGAGTGTCTAATTCTCAGTACAACTTTACGCAAATGGAGAAAACTTAAATTAGCGACAAGCAAAAATGCACACGCTGTTCTATTTTCCTTTGTAGGAACCAACTTGGCCGTGTATGTTGCCAACATCATCCACAGGTATGGTAGGGCCTCGTGGTCTTGGTGGTCAGAGTGGCGGCGATCCATGGACTCTAAGTGAGCAACTCTAGGGTTGTTTTCTTCTTCCTTGCTGTGGTCGTGATTAGTACGAGTCTAGTGCGCTCCCATGCATGTGGCAGGTTCCTTCTTTGGTGTGTTCCAGATGCGTGGCCGCCATCTTCTTCTTTGATGTGGTTGCAAATGTGCATTTGTAGCCACTGTCGTAGTAGTATATCTCCTAACAAATGAAACTTGTCTTCCCTACCTCATCAGTCATCACTAAGACAGACAGTGAACATAGTATAGCATAAAAGAATATTTCTCCTACCACATAGTATTTCTCCAAACAAAGAAAACTTACCTTCCCTGCCTCATCATCATCAGCGGTACAGGGGGTACATGTAAGTTCAAATAAGTTTAAAAAACATAGAAGTGCCCGTGTAACAGATGAGTTCTTGTCTGAAACCCTGATACTCCGAAAGAGATTGTCCAGTTTGTACACGAAGTGCGTCCAGTTTTTACCGTGACCCTCTCTACTATTTCGCACATGCTATGCGGGTGAAATGATGATACCATGCCAAGTTTCAACATTTTCACAGTTTATTTTGTAGTGATTTTCAATTTCACGGTCATTTAGCTCTCTAAACAATTAAGTAAATGACTGAAAAACAACAAATGATGTCAGAACATGTTGGAAATTAACGACGTCGCTTTGAATGCTGCATACTGAACACAAAAAGTCCGGAGTTCAAATAAGTTATTAAAAATAAAAAAAGAGATGCAATGCTATTTAATTTGCTTCAAGCCTTTCGGAATAGTGTAGACTGCACTGCACATAGCTCAGTGCAATCTATGCTATTCCGAAAGGCTTGAAGCTAGGTGAGCATTACGCCTCTTCGTCATTGTCTCTGCACTCACGGCTTATAAACCGCTCATACTGCCTCTCTCTTGGCGAGATGGGACTAAAAATCAGCTTACTAAGAAACTCTAGTACCGGTTCATGCCATGAACCGGTACTAAAGGTCTCGTGGGGGCCCCAGCCTGACCACAGCCGCACTGGCCTCATTAGTACCGGTTCGTGGCATGAACCGGTACTAATGATGCCCGCCCGCCTAGCCGTTGGAACTGGCACTAATGGTCACATTAATGCCAGCTCAAATTCAAACCGGCACTAATATGTTTCACATTTGACCCTTTTTCTACTAGTGTACCCCAAGATGACAATAATTGGGATTCTTTTCGGTGATTGTCGTAGTTTGAGGAGTTCATGTATTCACTAAGTGCTAATGCTTTGTTCCGGTTCTCTATTAAAAGGAGACCTTAATATCCCTTAGTTTTCAGTAGGACCCCGCTGCCATGGGGGTAGGACAAAAGATGTCATGCAAATTCTTTTCCATAAGCACGTATGACTATATACGGAATACATGCCTACATTATATTGATGAATTGGAGCTAGTTCTGTGTAACCCTAGTTATAGCTGCTACATGATGAATATGATCCGACACCTATCATTACCGACCCATTGCCTACGAGTTTGTTTTATATTGATCTTTGTTTTGTTGCTTTCGTTACTGCTGCTGTTACAATCACTACAAAACTGCTACTATTGCCACTATTACCGTTATTATTATACCGCTTTGCTACTAAATACTTTGCTGCAAATATTAAGTCTTTCAGGCGTGGTTGAATTGATAACTCAACTTCTTATACTTGTGAATATTTTTTGACTCCCCTTGTGTCGAATCAATAAATTTTGGTTGAATATTCTATCTTCCAAAACTGTTGCGATCCACTATACTTGTGGGTTATCAGGTCCATATTGAAAATACCCTTACATGAGCAATTTGGTACCTCATTCATTGGTTTGTTGGCGTGGGCTCTACCCCCTGCGTCCCCACTCACGCATGACCGTAACCTGTAACGCGGTCGCCCCATGCCACATTGACGTTATATAAAATAGCTAACCAAATTTAGAGTATTTTTGTTACACATGTTTTCTCTCTTATAATATAAATGAAGAATGATAAGGTTTTACCGTCTTTTCGTCGATTTTATCTACATTCCTCCCTCCATCTCCCTCTTTTGATTATGTTCTTCCATCTTTATTTTTTTCATCAATTTTTCCTAAAAAACATGTCAAGGGTTTCACCGCTTATTGACTTAACAAATATCACCTCCATGGCTCCATCGCTAATTAGTTGTTTCAGATTTGTCTAGATATAGTTGTATCTAGACACGTGTTAGTGTTAGATACATCTGTATCTAGACAAATAAGTAATTCGGGACGAGGGAGTAAATTCTTATTCATTGCAAGTCAATAAAAGCTTACCAAATAATATATTTTTTACACAATCACGTGAATATGGACACAAAAACAAAAGCACTTATTTAGTGTTACTAGTAAATCCGCACGTGCAATGCATGTTCATATTAGGCAATATATTAATCGCACGCATATATCAGGTAGGACATTATTTGCTTGTCAATTATGTGATTACCGTTGGAATTGATATTTGATATGATATTTAACCGCACGCTAAACATATTGAGCGCTCACCATTGAAGTAGCCTATATCGTTGGATTGACCTGATTTGATGGTAAAGATTTGTTGGATCTGCCTTTTTAAGTCTTTTTATATTTATATATATTGGTATATATAGATTTATAAATAAGGGAACTATTAAAATTAACAATTGTATATATTACTGTAATAAATATTTGTATCAATTATGGTGTTATTAGCATGTCAGGACCGGTCAAAGCTGTCAAACATGATGCTTGACAGCTATGCCTAGCCTAACACCAACCTAACTAGCCTCGTTATTATCACCATCGATGCACCTCCCCTAGTCCGCACCTCATCATTTCCTCCCCTCTTTATTGGGACTAGCGGTTGGGGCGCGCCCATGGCGCGCCGCCTGAGGGCGTTCCTATGCGCGTCACTAAGTAGGTTACCGTCCAGTCTACCCCAACAGATTTGGTACGGACGTGTTCAAACATATCATATTCTATTGGGAGTACATGTGTGAGAGAAAGTAAGTTACAGGAACTGAAATCCAACAGATGAATATAATACAGAAGACTTAGCGTGTTTGTGCTGATATAAACAAGTAACAGTGTGTTGCCAATTATGCTGCCGTTCTTGTTTGCATGTATGGCAGTCAAACTGCAGTCTATGCCGAGCACTACACATGCATATAACAGAGCTGCTTAGAAACTGAGATTGGACCAGCAAACATGGAAAATGACACTGATACCTCCATATTAACACAGAGGCAACATGGTTGTGACATTGATGATTGATCAGACATATATAGTGAGTTGTTCGAAACTAAAAGAAGGTAGTTTCAGAAAGTAGAGAACATATCCTCGCAGGTAAGGCAAAGCTAACAGAGATCCGTGTGAAACCTCAGCCGAGCTCCTTGTTTAATCTCCAAATCTTGGATATAGCATAGCTGATTAGTTTCCAAGAAGAGGCGATCCAACTTCAGCTTAGCTCCTAGTCAGATGTTAATTCTGCAAGCTAACCACTTGTATAATAACTATTCCATCCTACATAATGGCATTCAATTCCACACAATTCTTCCTGTAAAAACATAAAACATACAACTGTGTCAATTAAGTGTTATTAACTGCTAAGAACAAATGGCCCTCAACCAAACTAAACATACATACTACACTGCTGCCATATAGTCATATAGGGGTATCAGATGGTCGAAATATGCCCAAATTTTCCTAAATGTTGATCTAACAACATTTCAGATGTATCATGTATGGAGAAACAAATAGGTAGTGTTGTTGATTAAGCTGATATGCACCCCCGATCAAGAAGATAAATAAGAAAACAAAGCTATAATGCCATAGGAGTCATCAGGAGACGACATCAATGTATTACTACGTATTCCGAACTACGGCACTGATCCATTCGTGGTCGCTACTCACCCCGACAGAGGCCAGGAAGCATTTGGTTACTGGATCTTTCCGCTGGGAGATGGTAGCTCGGGATATCTTCAACCGGTTTGGATGGCGGTCATGTAATAGGATAGGCATTTAGTTTACCTATCTAGTTTTAGCCAGCCGGTTGTGGCATCTTTTCATGGCTAGTTGGTGTTTCTAGCCCGTCTTGGCTCTGTGTGAGCTTTCTTTACTTTTCATTACTTTTGAAGACCTTGGAACCATGTTCGCACTGCTTTATTTGGTTAATAAGATGGCCGTATGCATCACTCTGATGCAGAGGCCGGGGAGTCCCCCTTTAAAAAAAATGTATTACTGCTCTAATTGAAATAAGGTGTCATCTTCACTTTAGGAGATCCTGACACAAGAGGAATGTTGTCTCCCTACATTATCGTAACTTCTATGCAAGAGCATATGCCCATCAGGTGCTTAAGTATTAACAATATAATTACCAACAACTACACTGCAGCTTAATATAGAAATTTTGTCAAAATAATGAAGGGCGGGAATTAGGGAATGCATATATTACTACCGTAGTAAAGGAGGAATACATAACTAATAACAAGATGCAAGGACCATAAATCACACATGTCTTCTAATTTAACTGCTAGGCACAACAAAATGTATATGTACTTATTACAAGCAGTACAACACTTCACATCTCGTCAATTCATCAGTGGAAGCGACATCAGATGAGATCAAGTCAAACAATTTCAAAGCAAACAACTTAGGATGGCAATGCTTAACTAAGGATTGAGCTCATGTATATGGAGGATAAAATCATATTGCCTGGTTGGCTTACATCATCGTTGCCACTGGGGGTCTACTTCGCCGTGGCCACGACCAACAAGGAGGAAACATGGCACGTGCGCTGGGCAGGGAGGCACCATCGCCACGTGCCCCACCGGGTAGGGTGAGCTTGGCTGGAAGCGAATATCCTAACTTCCAAATTAACAGCTGGCCTAGATGATGGCGCTCAATTCCACACAATGCGTCCTGTAAAAACATAAAGCATAGTATTAACAGACGAGTGTTTTTACTAACTTGAATTCAATTGTTTTCCGTTCATAGACGTAGTAGGAAATAACACCAAGGTGTGATCATCTAACACACTAACACACTCACTAATACAACCCACCTCACCTTAAAAGAATTGTCAATATTCTGACGAGGATGTCATATAAACTATGCACATTGACCAATACAACCCTTCTCAGCCTAAAATGAACAACCCTTTCTGGAGCAATCTATCCCATAAGTGAAACATAATCGAATCTATTTATTTTGTTCATAGATATTCTGATGGGTATTTTTAAAAAAGGAGGGAGCTTGTATTTCATGCAAATTTCAGTACAAATCACCCTGCCTAAAAAAATGGCATAAACTACATGATCCGGATTTATTTTGCACCGTTCTGGTGATTGTTGGCACAGACTAACCAGTAACCACACATGAAAAAACAGAGTTCGATGCGCAAAGCTAGATATAGTAGTTAGGTCTTACATAAGTACACAAAGGATAAGAAGGTGATCAGAAGACTTGATTATAACGCAAGGAATGGTTTGTAAAGTTTGAAGCAAGTCCAAGAACTAATCTGGAGCTGAACGACACCATCATGGACAAACCAAAAGGACCTTTCTCGAGATATATCCTTTTTGCCAAACAAAAAGTGATACTACATTTGTTCTCGTACCATGCTAGTGGATTACATCTACTTTCAGGATTCTTACACGTCAAGAAAAAGTCCTGCATCAGCAAGGCATTTAGTTGAAACATCCGGAGAAAATCTTGCACTAAAATCATTGCAGTGCAGTATCGTTGCTAGACCACCAGTTAGAACACCGTAAAGAGGGTCTGAAATGTGTAGAAATACAATCTGAACTCAATAAATTTGGTATGGCCTGCGTAGAATTGGCAAGTCCCTTTTCCATGAGCTTATCAATAACCACTTCATAGATGCACAACCCTATGAAGTAATGTGTACTTCCATCCTACATCATCACCAACAGAACATTATAGCAACAAAAATAAGGACAATGTCCCTGGATTCAAAATAATCACCTGCGCTTGACCTTCCTCATCCCCAGAAACAAAGCCACGTCGCAGTAGCGCACATACACTTCGTTCCAGTTGTAGAAATCTAATAGCACACTAATCAAAATTAGTGCAAGAACATATCAAACAGGTAAAAGAAGACATGAAAGCCTCACTTTATCAAAACAATCAGGATGAGGAGCAATGTAAAATGATGGGCCAGATAGAAGGGAGTGGTCTGTGGGAGAGAAGCGTCGATGATTACCAGGATTCCGTTGCTGATCACTATCGATCATCCCATCATCGGCGAACCATATCAGTTTCATGAAGTTGGATGAATCAATATCTGACATTCTGCGGCTGGAAATCCTTGACAGTTCTGCACCAACTTCCTCGCTGGGTGATTCTCAGTGGAAAAATATATAGGTCAATCAACTAATTGCCCTGCCTTGAGTCTACTGCACCCTGCTTAGGCTTAGTTAAGACTATTGGAAGATCAGCATCATGTACGATGGCATAAACAAAAGGTGTGGTTAGGCTTAGTTAAGAATACTGGAAGATCACGTCATCATCGGTATGATATTTTTTATTTTGCTGGTGGCTCATTAGTGCGAGACATGATGGAAAACATATCATCATAATTCCAAATGAACACACAAGAACACAACGCTAGTCAAGGTCGCCTACCTTTTGTAGTTCGCACTGCCACATCCTAGATCTCCTCACCGGAGACATGGATTGCCCACAATAATGAGTTCACCATTGACAACAACAGCCATACACTGCAAAAAAAAAAACCTGATACCGTTAGCTACCAAGAAACTGAAGCACCACGGTGAAGAAATAAGCAGTGGATTGTTGAACATCAGATCAGACATTGTGACACTACACATCATCATGAAAATTCCTTCGCAAAAATTAATCATTTTGAATTAGTTCAGCCCCGTAAATCATGATTTGGTGACCTCAATATTCCCATGATCCCATCACAATGTTGTATAATTAATTATTTAATGAAAGGCAATGCAGGGAGTATAATATGCATATCTAGTCCAGCCTAATTCTCTTCTATATTTCTTCTACATAGTCAGAAACTCATATCCCAAGTAATGAGCTATACCCGAGCTTCAGTGCCACAAAATAATGACCGGTGCTCGTTATTTTGCACCATTTTCATGAATAAAATCATAAATCCAGGTAGCATAGTACAGATCTATACATCGATTCTCATCCGCCAAGCTACACATTACAATAAAGGGATTATCAATGCTATTCACTAAGTGTTTCAGGTATTGAACAACCAGAATATAATACGATTCATGTGCACAGTTTTTTTCCCAAAGCATGTGATTCAAATTGACTTACTAATTTGGCCAACTGCTGTCACAATTTAGCATCTTCTGAACTTAATCAAGGGTAATGAGTGCATAGAGAAAAAAAATCCATAAATAGCCACATCCTGAAGAAAATCAGATCAAGGAAGAGTGTGCTTCTGACATAAATGAGAAGTTCACCTAGGGTTGAATGGTGGAACTGTCCGTGGCACTGTTATCCATGGAGAAACACACTGAGAAAGAAAGGGGAATGGGATGGGGGCATCGCTCTGCCAAGATGCTCGATTTCCCCAAGGTCTCTTATGCCTCCTCTCGACCCCCGGAGGCAGCTTCCCTGGAGAGAAAGAGACACAGGAAGGAAATTGCAGCAAGATTACCACCTGCAAATTAAAACTGGAGCACTCGAGCAGCCGGATTAGTCAAATCACAAAAAGAAAAAAGAGGATAGAGAAATCAGGGGAAAATCAGATCAATGGGGAGGAGAAGGGGCAGAGAAGGCACACCCACCGGTATAGATTTCGTCCCGACGCCTTGGCTGAGTCGAGCGGCCAAGGAAGAGGCCGGCGGCATGGGGCAGAAGTGGGGATGGGAAGAGGGGGAGGAGGCGAGGAGGGGCGCCGATGAGCGAAGGGAGGAGGGCGAGGGCGATGGGAGAAGAGCGGGTGTGGCGGTGGAGGGATTTTTCCCTGCGCGTGTTGTGTCGCTAGGTTTTCCTCCGGCCGATCAGAACTACGTGGGCCAGTCAGAGTGCCAGACGAGCGTTGTAAAAAAACCCTGCAACAGTGAATATGCCGACGTGGCATAGCCCAGCGGTCGCACTTTGCGCGACTCTTATTGGGTTTAATGTGGATGTGCGCTGCGCACAAAACTGTGTGACCGGTTTTGTGTGCGGCCACACACCCATAGAAATAAGGGAAGTACCCATCGCGGCCCCACATGTCGGAGACACATTCCCGCCGCGTGTGCCCTTCTCTTCTACAAAACCACGCGCCCGCATACACGCCGCGGCAGAGCGGCAGCACACTCGCGGGGATTGTGTCCTGCAGAATCTTTGGCGATTACTCTGCACCGCGTTCGTACTAGAAGCTCCGGGAAAGATTTATTTTTTCCCGTGCCGCTCTCGGTTCCGATGCAGGGGCGAAGCTCTCGGGTTTGTTCAATAAAAATGCGTGTGATTAAGTTTTGCATATGAGGGTTTTGGGGTTTTCTCGCTCGCTAAAAAAAGAGGTCTTTTCCCCCAACTTACATTGTTACAGACACTTGAATCGGATGCAGTCAACTTGTTGATTTTGCCATATTACTACTGTAGCAGTCACTGGATATTATGTTGCATAGATAGCGTGGGATTTGTATAGCAGAATCTCATCTGAATCCTTTTTCTTAACTTCCTTTTGATTAATATATATGTTCTTTAATTTTCCTGGATGCATTCTGGACCGCAGAGCAATGAGAATGCTGATTCTGTGTTGCGTGTTTTTACTGTCGTATCATACTTTGCTTCATATGCTGTTCATGTCGACACTTACGTTGACTGTCCCTGTGATCAGACATGTCTTTAACAAGTCAGACACATTGACTCTTGTTACCAGGCATCATGTTGCGTTGGTTGTTAACCACTCGATCGATCTGTTTGTCCTTGTCTGCATTTTCTTATATTGTTCGTGCATCAGGATGGCGCCAAGTAAGATGCTTGCAATAATTGGTCAAAATACAGCTTTGTATAGCAGAGATAGCACCACCATCTAAACAGTTCATCTGAATATGCTCTTTCAAATTCGCTTGATGCATTCTGGAACCTAGAGTTGAGTGAGACCCTGCTGATTTCGTGTTCCGCATTTCGGTTCTTGCATGGTCTCTTGCATGTTCATGTTGATACATTGACACTCTTGTGATCAACCGTACCATTACGGCATTACCTGGTTGACACTCTCTAATGCTGGGATTCGGTTTTAGTTTATGTTACCGTGATCCACCTATATGCTAAAATGAAGAAAACTCTTACTTCTCCGGCACTTCAGCTCACGCATTTGCACAGTTCATTTGGACTGCAAACATCGTTGTTTATCCATTTGGTAAAAGCATCATCAAATGGTACTGCAGAGTGCTTGTTTAGTTAATCTTACTCTAGCCATGATAATGGGCAATCCTGGTCAATCTGCTCACCTTTTTTTTGATTTACCTACTTGATCACTTTAGTTTACTCCCATAAAGTCTGTTTAGCCCTGTTATGCATGTCATCTCCTATTGCCCAGCGAACTAATCAAACTGTTTCTAATTGAGCTGATGTATATTCTCCGGGCATTAGCTTAATTTCTTCATGTGACAGTGGTCGAGGGGTGTTTGTTCAATAAAAAAGGGTTTTCCCCTTCTTTCTTTCCGATGCATTCTAAACTCGAGAGTCAAATGCAGTTGTAATAATTTCATGCTGGAGATTTCAATAGCAGTATCTTCAGTCTGTTGTGGACTTGTGGCATAATAAAATTATTATTCTCTCACATCATTTTGTTATCTATAATTGCTTTTTTGGTGGTTTGCTTTCAATATTAATTGAGCTGTGCATAACTCATGTCACAGGGCTGGACCAGTGATAGCGATGACAGTGGTAAGTTTGAGTGGGACAATGATGGTGAGGCTGAGCCCTCATCGGCTCCGGCTATGAGGAACTTCGATGCTCCTGGCCCATCCACGCTTGTAAGTATGATTTTTTTTGTATTTCAGCGCAAGAGCCATCCAGGATTTGTTAGATCATGGTCTGATATTTGTTCATGTAACTGTGTAAAGGGTTCCAATGAGTGGATCAACGGGGAAGTGCCGCCTATTCGTGTCTCCCAAAGAGCCAGCAAGAATCGCATGCTCGACCTTCTCGTGGATGGCACGCGCATCTCTGATGAAAGCGGCATGGCCCGCGCGGCCTTCTCCCACTTCGCCAGGGTTCTGGTGTTGGGAAACATAGCAATAATTCAAAATTTTCTACGTATCACCAAGATCAATCTATGGAGTCATCTAGCAACGAGGGAGAAGTGGATCTACATACCCTTGTAGATCGCGCGCGGAAGCGTTCAAGAGAACGGGGTTGATTGAGTCGTACTCGTCGTGATCCAAATCACCGATGATCCTAGCGCCGAACGGACGGCACCTCCGCGTTCAACACACGTACGGAGCAGCGGCGTCTCCTCCTTCTTGATCCAGCAAGGGGGGAGGAGAGGTTGATGGAGATCCAGCAGCACGACGGCGTGGTGGTGGAAGTAGCGGGATTCCAACAGGGCTTCGCCAAGCGCTGCGGGAGGAGGGAGATGTGTCATGGGAGGGAGAGGGAGGCGCCAGGGCTTAGGTGCGGCTGCCCTCCCTTCCCCCACTATATATAGGGCCAAGGGAGAGGGGGGGGGGGGCGCAGCCTTGGCCCTTCCTCCAAGGAAGGGTGCGGCCAGGGAGGAGTCCATCCTCCCCAAGGCACCTCGGAGGTGCCTTCCCCCTTTAGGACTCTTCCTTTCCCTTATCTCTTGGCGCATGGGCCTCTTGGGGCTGGTGCCCTTGGCCCATATAGGCCAAGGCGCACACCCCTACAGCCCATGTGCCCCCCCGGGGCAGGTGGACCCCTTTGGTGGACCTCCGGACCCCTTTCGGCACTCCCGGTACAATACCGATAATGCGCGAAACTTTTCCGGCGACCAAAACAAGACTTCCCATATATAAATCTTTACCTCCGGACCATTCCGGAACTCCTCGTGACGTCCGGGATATCATCCGGGACTCCGAACAAGTTTTGGGTTACCGCATACTAATATCTCTATAACCCTAGCGTCACCGAACCTTAAGTGTGTAGACCCTACGGGTTCGGGATACACGTAGACATGACCGAGACGACTCTCCGGCCAATAACCAACAGCGGGATCTGGATACCCATGTTGGCTCCCACATGCTCCTTGATGATCTCATCGGATGAACCACGATGTCGAGGATTCAATCAATCCCGTATACAATTCCCTTTGTCTATCGGTACGATACTTGCCCGAGATTCGATCGTCGGTATCCCGATACCTTGTTCAATCTCGTTACCGGCAAGTCTCTTTACTCGTTCCGTAACACATCATCCCGTGATCAACTCCTTGATCACATTGTGCACATTGTGATGATGTCCTACCGAGTGGGCCCAGAGATACCTCTCCATTTACACGGAGTGACAAATCCCAGTCTCGATTCGTGCCAACCCAACAGACACTTTCGGAGATACCTGTAGTGTACCTTTATAGCCACCCAGTTACGTTGTGACGTTTGGCACACCCAAAGTATTCCTACGGTATCCGGGAGTTGCACAATCTCATGGTCTAAGGAAATGATACTTGACATTAGAAAAGCTTTAGCATACGAACTACATGATCTTGTGCTAGGCTTAGGATTGGGTCTTGTCCATCACATCATTCTCCTAATGATGTGATCCCGTTATCAACGACATCCAATGCCCATGGTCAGGAAACCGTAACCATCTATTGATCAACGAGCTAGTCAACTAGAGGCTTACTAGGGACATGGTGTTGTCTATGTATCCACACATGTATCTGAGTTTCCCATCAATACAATTCTAGCATGGATAATAAATGATTATCATGAACAAGGAAATATAATAATAACTAATTTATTATTGCCTCTAGGGCATATTTCCAACATCTGGGCCCGCCGGCGCCGCGCTCTGTCGCCCTTGACCTGACTTCAATTGGCCATCGTTCCTTTGATCTCTCCACCCTCGAGCAGCCGTTCACACCAGAGGAAATCTGGGAGGCAATCAAGCGCCTTCCATCCGGCAAAGCCCTAGGCCCCGACGGCTTCACCGCAGAATTTCTCCGCGCTTGCTGACCCATCATCAAGGATGACATCTGCGACGTATTCAGCAAGCTTTATTCTCTGAATGGCATGGCCTTCCAGCGCCTTAACGAAGCTTTGATCACGCTGCTGCCCAAGCGCTCGGACGCCGCTTCCCTCTCCGACTACCGTCCGATCAGCCTCATTCACATCATTGGCAAGCTCTTTGCCAAGGTTCTCTCCTTGCGGCTGGCTCCGCGCCTCTCCGAGCTTGTCTCCTCTAACCAGAGTGCCTTCATTGCCGGAAGGAGCGTCCACGACAACTTCCTTCTCGTCCAACAAACGGCCAGGCAACTCCACCAACTTAAACAGCCTCGGGTCCTCTTGAAACTGGACATTGAGCGCGCCTTCGATTCGGTCTCTTGGCCGTTCCTCATGGAGGTCTTGCAGCACATGGGCTTTGGCCATCGTTGGCGCGAGTGGGTCTCCATCCTGATATCGACTGCTTCCACCCGCGTCTTGATCAATGGGACACCTGGGCCTCCCATTCCCCATGGGCAAGGACTCCGGCAAGGGGACCCCGTCTCCCCCATGCTTTTTGCACTGGTCATCGACACGCTCAATACCATGCTCCAGTTCGCGGTCCAATCCGGCATCCTCAAGCGCCTAACACTGCGGCATGCTCCTTCCAGTATCTCCCTGTTCGCCGACGATCTGGTCATCTTCTGCCACCCCGATGCTGCAGAGCTCTCGACCATCAGCAAACTCTTGGACCTGTTTGGTGCTGTCTCCGGCCTGCGCACTAACTTTGCTAAGTGCCTCGCCGCGCCAATTCAATGCCCCGTCGACGTCTCTACCTCCATTGGCTCTACGCTCTCCTGCCCCGTCTTGGCCTTCCCGATCCAGTACCTGGGTCTCCCGCTGTCCATAAAGAGGGTGCCTCCACCCCAGCTCATGCCGATCATCGAGAAACTCACGCGCAAGCTGGCCACCTGGAAGGCCGCTCTTCTCAACCGCGGCGAGCGTCTCGCTCTGGTTCGCCAAGTCCTGAGTGCCATGCCGGTCCACCTGCTCCTGGCCATGGCAATCTCCCCCACCATCCTCAAGAAGGCCAATCGCATCCTCCGGGATTTCTTGTGGCATGGGCGTACGGATGCGCGCTCGGGATCCTGCTTGGTCAGTTGGGCGCGGGTATGCCGCCCTCTGGACTTGGGTGGTTTAGGTATCCGCGACCACCGCCGCGCTGGAATCTCTCTTCGCGTGCGTTGGCTCTGGTTGCAGGCTACTGATCCCTCCTGGCCCTGGGCTCACCTTAAGCTACCCCACGACCCCGAGGTGCTTTAGTTTTTCCGAGCCTCCACGATATGGTCCGTTGGTAATGGCACTTCCTGCCGCTTCTGGATCGACCCATGGCTGGATGGCAAATCTATTCTTGACGCTGCTCCTCATGTCACGGCCCTCGTCCCTCGCCGTGCCCGCAACTCTCGCACGGTGGTAGATGCGCTTACAGATCGCCACTGGATTCGTGACATCCAGGGTGCTCTGGGCTTGGCGACCACGGTAGAATACGTTGGCCTCTGGATCCGCCTCGAGCAGGTCCAGCTGCTCCCCCGACCAGACTCGATCCGCTGGCGTTGGGCGGAAAATGGATGCTACTCGGCCTCATCCTGCTACACTGCCCTCTTCCATGGCTCCACCTCCTCGCCCACCTGGCACCTCGCCTGGCAAACCAGCGCTCCCACCTCGGTGCAGTTTTTCATCTGGTTGGCGTCCCTCAACCGCTGCTGGTCCGCGGACCGTCTTGCGCGGCACGGCTGGCCCCACGAGCCGGCCTGCGTGCTTTGCTCCCAGGAACCCGAGACCATGCGCCACATCCTGGTGGGCTATGTCTTCGCGCGGGCGACTTGGTATGCTATTCTATGCTGGTGCTCTCCTACCGCGGCCATCCCTGATGGCTCGGTTGACTTCTTCGACTGGCTAGACACTACTCTCCTAGGCACTCCGACATCGAAGCGTCGTGCGCTCGCCACCGTGGCCTCTCTCGTCGTGTGGTCCCTCTGGCGGCACCGGAACACCGTCATCTTTGACAAGATTGCGCCCTCCCTGCCATCGCTTATAGTCGCAATCAAGGATGAAGCTCGCTCTTGGGCCTTGGCTCGAGCTAGAGGAATGGACATGGGTCTTACTGTAACCTGATCGTGTCTCCGAGGGCTGAGCAACCCTCTGTCTCCTGCTCACCCCGTCACCATAGAGCCGCCATTTATGTGTACGTCTCTGAGGTGATCCCCCGTAATGCTTGTAACTTCACTATTCCTTCCCTATCAATGCAATGATACGCCACCTAGGCGTATTCGAGAAAAAAAACATCTTTGATCGGGAGATATGTGGTAATGGGCTTCCCCAAAGAGATGGTCATGAAGAGTATGAAGGAGATTGGTAATATAAAAGTAATCACTTCCATTTTATTTATTTGCTTGTGTTTGTGCCATTTGTTAACACCTTTTGATTTCAGGACATAGTGATGCAGATGCATTGCTCGAGCTACTGCTCATGTATACGGTATTTGACTATTTATCCATGTGCTTTGTTACTGAATTTATTCTATAGTGCTCTTGATTCATGGCAAGGATTGTTTATTCCGATTGATATGTGAAATGCAAGCACTAGATTGTAACGCCCTTGCCTTTGGCCGAGGGAGGACGCCGGATTTGGGGCTCGTCGCCGGCGAGATCGGACAGGAGAGGGGATCAGTGAGAGGGAAAGACAGATGCAGACGCAACCAGAGAGAGAGAGAATTCAAATTCATTCAACGATACCCCGCAGGGATCCACACGGCCATCTTATATACACTGCCAACAATACGAATGGCCCAAGGCCCGCTACACGCGCCCAAGCCCACACCGGACCGTCCCACACATTCAAACCTCCCGCCAACGCTTTACGTCTTCGCCTTCTGAACACGTCTTCCACCCTGCTTGACGGCTAGTGACAGTATCTCCATACTGACATTTCCCTCCCCTTGAGACCCAACTGGTCCCCAGCCCGGTGCATCTGGAAACCGTGCTTTGAGAACTTCATAGTCCTCCCAAGTGGCCACTGAATTTGGCACAGATGTCCACTTGATCAGCACCTACAAATGCGCCGCGTTGCCCTTCTTGACTAAACTCCTGTCGAGGATCTGTTCTGGAATCACTCCTGGAACTGACAAATCAAGAGGTTTGGGGAGCACTGCGAATACTGGTGTGTGATCTGGTACATGTGATTTAAGCTAAGATACGTGGAACACTGGGTGGACTTGACTTCCTTTAGGTAACTTGAGCTTGTAGGCAGCTGCTCCAATTTTGGCTATGATCTTAAACGGTCCAAAGTACTTTAATGTTAACTTAGGACAGAGCCTGTTAACCAATGATGATTGAGCATACGGTTGCAGCCTCAGATAAACTTGTTCTCCTTTAGAAAACTCCGGAGGTGACCTGTTTTTGTCAGCATAGTGCTTGTACTTCACTTGTGCCCTTTGCAAATGTTCCTTCAATCTACTAGTGTGTTCTGTCTGAGCAGAGAGCCAGCTATGGACTTCTCCATTTAGGGAAGAGTGATCTCCAGCTAGTTGTCCAATGTTGGGCTCATGTCCATACAGTGCCTTGTAAGGAGTACAGCCAAGTGATGAATGGAATGTAGAATTGTAACCAAATTCTCCTTGGGGCAACCAGCTTTTCCATTTTGCAGGGCAATCATGAACAACACATCTTAAATACATTTCTAGGCATTGATTTACTCTTTTAGTCTGACCATCAGTTTGAAGATGATATGCAATGCTCATCTGTAATTCTGTGCCCCATACCCTGAATAATTCCTTCCAAAATGAGCTGGTAAAGATCTTGTCACTGTCAAATATGACGGACAGTGGTAAACCATGTAACTTGACCACATTGTTCAAGAAAGCTTTGGCAACTCCAGCAGCAGTAAATGGGTGTTTGAGGGGTATGAAATGGCCAACTTTAGTGAACCTATCTACCACCACTATGATAGAACTGTAGCCCTCAGATTTAGGTAGCCCCTCAATGAAATCCATACTTATGGACTGCCATGGTCCTTCAAGAATTGGTAAGGGTTGCAACATACCAGGAGATTTATACAATTCATGTTTTGCTTGTTGACACACAACACACTGCTTGACAAAGTTTTCAATATCTCCTTTCATACCCTGCCAATGGAACAACTGTTTCACTCTGAAATATGTTGGTAAAATTCCTGAATGTCCTCCCATAGGAGAAGAATGAAAAGCTTGTATCAGTCTGATTTTAAGCCCTGTATTTGCTCCTATCCAAATATGATCATTATGTTTCAACAATCCTTTATGCAACTGAAACCCTGGACAAGCAGCAGGATCTACAGCTAGCTTTTGCGGCAATTCTTGAGCTTCAGAGTCTACAGTATAGGAGTTCAGCACCTCTTGTATCTAAACAGGTTGAGATGTAGACACAACTTGAATAGGAAATAGATGAGCAACTCTAGACAAGGCATCTGCAGCAGTGTTTTCAACTCCTTTCTTGTACTGAATGCTAAACTGTAAACCCACCAACTTAGTCATAGCTTTTCTCTGTAGCTCTGAAGTCAGTACTTGATCTCCTAAGTGACACAGACTCTGATGGTCTACTGTTGATAGGAACAGCTCCTGGTACAAGATTAATCACATGATCTATGTGTCTGTGACAAGGTAGTGTCTTTGGATCACTGAACACATCAGAAAACTCCTGCAAAACTTCTTTGATTGGTGTAGCAACTTCATTTTCTGCATTTTATCCCATACTAGTTGTATTAAAGCAACTGCCATAATGTCATTTCCTTTATCCCATTTAACTACTTGTTCCATTGGGATTTCAGTCAACTGTGTTTTTTAGCTGGTAACACTCCTTGCGGTTTCACAACTTTCCCTTGGTAATCAAACTGGATCCATTTTTCAGCCCATTGACATTGCATCACTCCCCACTTCTCCAACCAGTCCATGCCCAATATTATGTCATATCCTCCTAACTACAAAACCCTCATTTCATTAGTGAAATTGTGGCCTTGTATCCACCAAGTCAACTGTGGTACACATTCAGAGCACTGTAGTAGATCACCATTAGCCACTTTCACTGACAAGGGTGTAGGCAAGGCTTCTGGTGTTAGTTTAACTCTGTCCAACAGAGCCTGATCCACAAAAGTGTGAGTAATTCCCGAATCTAACAGTATCAGCACAACTTGATTTCCAATTAGTGGTCTGAATTGTATGGTTTTGGGATGTGAAGCTCCAGACAGTGCCTGTACAGAAATAGTAGCACACTCCTCTTGCTGTTCTTCCAACAATGCATCTAACACAGCATCAGAAATGATTTGATGAGGATCTATACATTCTGCTGCTTTCAACTGGGCAGTACTATTATTAGTGATGTTGCATACATGCCCAGGAGTGTATTTTTCTCCACAACTATAACACAGTCCATTTGCTCTCCTGTACTCCTTCAACTGTCTGGCCCTCCATAGTTCACCTAGAGCTACTGATGATTTACTGTCCTGCTTGTTATATGTACTTTTCTGTCCACTAACTCTATTCCCTTACTCTGACTCATTTGCCTTTCCTGTATGAGTGCATACAGGGCAGCCTGGTGGACTGATTCAGGCAATTGCATCTCAACTCCAGCACTCAATTCCTCTTTCAGTCCCATGGTAAATCTGGTTACTAGCAGAGTATCACTAATGGATGGTTCATAGAGCTTAATGTTGTACACCAACTGATGGAATTTGTTTTTGTACTCTTCCACAGATCCCCACTGTTTTAGTCTCATCAGTGTCTGCGACAGCTCCCTGTGAACATTAACATCGAATTCTGCCAGTAATGTTGCACAGAACTGCTCCCAACTCGGCCAACCTCCTCCTTGTTTATAGGACTGAAACCAGTGAGCAGCGTTATCCACTAGATGCAGGGACGCTGAAGTGACTCTGAAACTGTTGGGAATACTGTACAACTGAAAGAACGCCTCGCACTGATCGATCCAAATCCTCACTCCCGTCCCATCGAATTTTGGGAAATCCATCTTCGGCATCCAATTTCTCTTCCCTGTCGCCTCCTCTCGCATCACATGCTCACCTTGCTCACCACTGGGGTAAGGATTGGGGACAGGTACCTGATTTGGCCGTGGTTGGCTCCTCGCCGTGGAGCCCAACGCCGCGGGCGCAGCCCTGAGCACCTCTTCAGACAGCGGAGTTCCATTCAACGCTGCGCCTCCCCTGCCCACTGATGCGCCGACGCTCTGTTTCGCCGACTGCGCTTGCTCTTGCTGCAACTTGCCTAGAGTGTCACAGGAGAGATTCACTTTCACTTGCACTTGGTCCAGGCGCTGAGACTGCTCCTCCAATTTCGTCCAGCGCTTCCAATCGGTCGCAGCTCTCCGCCACCTTGCCCAACTTGCTCTGCTCCGCCCGCAGCTCCGTGAATTCCTTCAGCATGCGCTCCTGGAACAGCTCCATCCCGCGCGTGATGTGCTTCGTCTGGGTGCTGGCCTTGAACACCGTCGTGTCGTTCCTCTCTGGAGCAACCCACCTCAGGTCGAGGATTACACCGATCGAACCCTAGGGTGATCGGAGACCGTCACCTTGGAATTTGTCGCGTACGCTCTCAAGAATAGCGGAAGCGAGCCACGGACCGGTCGCTCTGATACCAAATTGTAACACCCTTGACTTTGGCTAAGGGAGGCTACCGGATTTGGGGCTCGTCGCCTGCGAGATCGGACAGGAGAGGGGATCAGCGAGAGGGAAAGAGAGATGCAGACGCAACCAGAGAGAGAGAGAGTGAATTCAAATTCATGCAACGATACCCCGCAGGGATCCACACGGCCAGCTTATATACGCTGCCAACAATACAAACGGCCCAAGGCCCGCTACACGCACCCAAGCCCACACCAGACCGGCCCACACATTCAAACCACCTGCCAACGTTTTACGTCTTCGCCTTCTGAACACGTCTTCCACCCTGCTTGACGGCTAGTGATAGTATCTCCATACTGACTAGATGACGATGATGCAGTGGGTAATAATCACTCTACTTCTGGCTGCATCCTCCCTGTTGTTGAAGATAACGATGATCTGGATTTTGGGAACTGGGATGGTGATGATGATGCTGGTGGTAGAGAGTCAAGCTCTGATGATTCTGGTTGTGAGGTACTCCCTCTGTTCCCAAATATTTGTCTTTCTAGACATTTCAAATGGACTACAACATACGGATGTATGTAGACATATTTTAGAGTGTAGATTCACTCATTTTGCTTCGTAGTTAGTCACTTGTTGAAATCTCTATAAAGACAAATATTTGGGAATGGAAGGAGTAGATGATTACTTATCTTCAGTTCAGTAGCCAAGAATTCTTTGATCATATGCTGATATATTTGAAATCTTTGCCATGAGCACCCATGTTACTTACTGTTTTGAGATTTCGTGAGTGTAGTTTGAGCACTTGATTTTTGTTACATAGAATTTTCACCATGTTAAAAATTTATCGTTTAAGAGTGTATTATTGTTCTGCAATATTCCCCGTAGATATTTTTGTTAGTCACCACTCGTTTTCTCTTCAGTTTTTATGCATTTGAATATTAGTAGTAAGGCTTGCAACTTGTGGAGTTATGTTGGTACAAGAAAATTATATTACAGGTGCTTTAACCAAGAGAATATATTACACATACCGCAGGCGCTTTAACCTGCAAAAATCCAAGTTTGTGCACCGGTTATGGTTTTTGATTCATTACCTCCGCTCGGAAACAAGTTGTGCGGTTTTAGTTCAAATCTGAACTAAAACAACGCCAGTTATTTCCTAACGGAAGGAGTAATTTGTAGTCCAGAATATAGTCTACAATCATACTGAGCTCAGAAGAGTTTGGAAGAAATAGAAGCTAAACTTGAATGCTTAATACTAAACAAAGAAGCAAGAATATGTCTGGACCTAAATAATTATATCCTGCACTGTTGTAAAGTTTGTGCTGCAATCCAGCTCACAAGTTCGCGGATACTTAACACGCTTAACGAGATCTTGGTATTTGATCTGAGTCTGGCCACTGGCCTATACGCACTAACCATCTACGCGGGGACAGTTATGGGCACTCGACGTCGTGGTATCAGCCGAAGCCTTCATGACGTCAGCGACTGAGCGGCGCGCGCCGGATTGGACTAGAACGCCTGCTAGGCTAGGTCTGCTTCCGGCCGCCCTCGCAACATGCAGGTGTGCAATGGGCGATGGGACCAGACCCCTGCACCATAGGATTTAGACCGGCGTGCTGACCTCTCTGTTGTGCCTAGGTAGGGCTGCGACGTGTTGATCTTCCGAGGCCAGGCATGACCAAGAAAAGTGTGTCCGGACGAAGGGGATCGAGCGTGTTGGGAAATGTGGTGCACCCCTGCAGGGAAGTTAATCTATTCGAATAGCCGTGATCTCGGTAACAGGACGACTTGGAGTTGTACCTTGACCTTATGACAACTAGAACCGGATACTTAATAAAACACACCCTTCCAAGTGCCAGATACAACCCGGTGATCGCTCTCTAACAGGGCGACGAGGGGAGGATTGCCGGGTAGGATTATGCTATGCGATGCTACTTGGAGGACTTCAGTCTACTCTCTTCTACATGCTGCAAGACGGAGGCTGCCAGAAGCGTAGTCTTTGACATGATTAGTTATCCCCCTCTTATTCTGGCATTCTGCAGTTCAGTCCACTGATATGGCCCTTTACACATATACCCATGCATATGTAGTGTAGCTCCTTGCTTGCGAGTACTTTGGATGAGTACTCACGGTTGCCTTTCTCTCTCTTTTCCCCTTTTCCCTTCTACCTGGTTGCCGCAACCAGATGCCGGAGCCCAGGATCCAGACGCCACCGTCGACGATGACCCCTACTACACCGGAGGTGCCTACGACGTGCAGGCCGTTGACGACGACCAGGAGTAGTTAGGAGGATCCCAGGCAGGAGGCCTACGCCTCTTTCGATCTGTATCCCAGTTTGTACTAGCCTTCTTAAGGCAAACTTGTTTTAACTTATGTCTGTACTCAGATATTGTTGCTTCTGCTGACTCGTCTATGATCGAGCTCTTGTATTCGAGCCCTCGAGGCCCCTGGCTTGTAATATGATGCGTGTATGACTTATTTTATTTGTAGAGTTGTGTTGTGATATCTTCCCGTGAGTCCCTGATCTTGATCGGACACGTTTGCGTGTATGATTAGTGTACGATTGAATCGGGGGCGTCACAACGCGGTTCGCCAGGACGGCGTGCGCTTCCGTGACCAGCCGTTCACGTACAAGCGGCGCGACCAGGTTCGCCGACCTGACACGGGACCCGGATCTGCTGTGGGACCGGGCGTAGGCTCCTGTGCACCCACGCGCGCGTCGAAGACTGGCGTTCGCCTCGAGGCTGATCCACCATCATCCTCCAATGATGAGGCCCCGGGATCTTCTGCGCCTACAGAACATGCTGCACCTGATCAAACTGCCATAGAAGATCCGGCTGGAGCAGATTCTCCGTGGCCGAGGATCCTGATGCTGCACCGTCACGACGTACATGACTATAGCATGGGGTAATACATCCTGTTAATTATAAACACATAACCAAATACAATATGGTTTGTTCTACAGGTGAACCAGGTGAACCCCAGACGCTTCAGGAAGCGCTTGGCGATGAAAGATGAAAAAATGCTATGAATGAAGAATACATGGCACTCAAGAAAAATAAAACTTGGCATTTGGTTCCTCCACAGCAAGGTAAAAATTTAATTGATTGCAAGTGGGTATTCAGAATAAACAGGAAATCTGATGGAATTATTGATCGCTACAAAGCTAGGCTCGTTGCAAAGGGTTTTAAACAACGGTATGGCATAGATTACGAGGACACATTTAGTCTAGTTGTTAAAGCTGCCACTATCCGTCTCGTTTTGTCTATTGCCGTTTCCAGGGGATGGAATCTCAGGCAACTTGATGTTCAGAACGCGTTTCTTCATGGTGTTCTGGAAGTGGAGGTATATATGAGACAACCTCCTGGGTTTATAAGTAAAAGTGCAACCTCTCATGTCTGCAAGTTGGACAAAGCACTTTATGGTTTGAAATAGGCACCAAGAGCATGGTACTCCCGTCTCTGTCACAAAATGCATACACTTGGTTTTGTCCCTTCAAAGTCTGACACCTCTCTGTTCATCTACAACAAGTTCAATACATGCATGTTTGTCTTGATATATGTTGATGATATTATTGTGACAAGCTCATCTGATGAAGCTATCACAGGGTTGTTAAAAGATTTAAGTGCAGATTTTTCCTTGAAGGATCTTGGAGACTTGCATTATTTTCTTGGGATTGAAGTAAAGAGGCACAAGGATGGACTTCATCTCTCCCAAGAAAAGTATGCAGTTGACTTAGTAAGAAAAGCTCGTCTACAGGGTTGTAAACCTACACCTACTCCACTGTCCAGTTCAGAAAAGTTATCTCTCACACAAGGAACTCTCTTGACTCAAGAGGATAGCACAAAATATAGAAGCTTGGTAGGAGCTCTTCAATATCTTACTCTTACTAGGCCTGATATTTCTTTTGCTGTCAACAAAGTATGTCAGTTCCTTCATGCACCTACAACTGTTCATTTGACTGCTGCCAAACGGATAGTTAGATATGTCAAAAACACATTAAGCATGGGTCTCAATTTTAGCAAGTCATCCTCTACACTTGTCAGTGCATTCTCTGATTCTGATTGGGCAGGATGTCTTGATGATAGACGCTCTACTGGTGGTTTTGCTATTTTCTTTGGACCCAACTTAATTTCATGGTGTGCTCGCAAGCAAGCTACAGTCTCCAGATCTAGTACAGAAGCAGAATATAAAGCATTGGCAAATGCCACGGCTAAAATCATATGGGTTCAATCCATGCTCAAGGAACTTGGCATAAAAAGTAAACAAGCTCCATGTTTGTGGTGTGATAACCTTGGTGCTACCTATCTCTCAGCTAATCCAATGTTTCATGCCAGGACTAAACACATTGAGATAGACTTTCATTTTGTTAGAGAGAGGGTGGCTCACAAACAACTTGACATTCGTTTTGTGCATTCCAGTGATCAAATTGCAGATGGATTCACAAAAGCATTGCCGGTCAAGAGCTTTGAAAACTTCAAGTATAATCTCAACTTAATGGAGTTGTGATTAAGGGAGGGTGTTAAACACATCAATATCTACATGGCTGGCGGATATCTTCATGAGGCGCATCTGGTTAGGTAGTTAGAGTATAATGTTTATCTCTTGTAACTCTTATCTCTATCTCCTTTCTTCCTCTCCAAGAATGTAATCTCAACCGAATGTATGCGCTGTTATGGGAGGTGCGCCCCATCTATATAACACGAAGCCGTCGGCCTGAGAAGGTAAGACGTTCCGCTAGTTCGCACAGTGCAAAGTTGACAGAACGGATCCAGCGTGCTCTTGCAAGCTCAGGCAATCCACCGCCAAAAAGTGTTCAGAAATATGTCATGGACGAGTGCAAAAAAATGGAATCTTGTGTGGTTGGGAAAAACATTGTTGCTCCCTTGGAGCCTGATGAGATGGAATTTCTACTTGGTTTCCCAAAGGACCACACAAGGGGAGTTAACAAGACACAGCGATACAAGTCTCTCAGCAACTCATTTCAAGTTGATACAGTTGCGGGAAGCAACCGACACCACCGTGATGGCTTGGAGGGCAAGCACTCAGCTTTGTTCTACGACTACGTCAGAATCTTGAATTTTGTCAAGTCGGCCATGGGATAGATGTAGAATGTAGCCTAATCATTGTAGTACCTATGCTATCTTTAATGCTTATATGTAGGAACTGTGACTTATCTGTGTTTAAACATTGAGTTGATGTGAAGGATGTTTATTTTGGAGAAAGATCACACTAACATTTAGCCATATGGTTTATTGTTGCTAACTAATTTAGAGCCTGTTCATCTTTATTTGAAAAAAAACTATTGCAGCCCCCAATTTATTGTTTGCTAGTGTCCTCAATGTGGAAGAAGGTTTAAAGTTAAGGACATTATCACTTTCTGTGCACCGGAGGTTGATCTTCCAAATAATGATCTTGAAAAGGTTGGGTCTGTTTCTTCACTTTGTCTGTATATTCTGGTTAGCCATGAACTGAACATTGTTGCATGTCTGCAGCAATTATTGTCTTGCAGGGAAAAGGTCGAATCCCTGGAGGAAGTGAAGTAATTTCTTTATGCCATCTGTGAGCTTCTTTAGTTTCTTACCATGTATTCCTGTTCAGTTACTAGAGTAAAAAACAAAATACTTCTCTTGCTAGCCTGTATTGGTAACTTCCTGGTAACATGTTTTGTTTAATCTTGTCGTAAGGTTCTGAAACATGGGAAGTTGCTTGAGGAGATAATTACTGAGAAGGTACCTCAGTTGCTTATTTCACTGTCCAAATTCTGAATGATGACAATTGTGTCACTGTGTAGTATGTTTGCACCTGAAAAGAAGATGAGGTTCTTTGTATGAACTAATACATCTCTTTTTTTGCTCTATTCATTGACTGTTCCTGTATAAGAAAGTTGATGTAGCAACAATCAATACTTGTCACTTCTGTGAGAAATTTATGCTTACATTTGCGTATGCCATGTTTCAGAATATACTTGTTCCATCCATGTGCTGGACTCTGGAGTTTGGTGTAGAAAGCAGTGCTTTATTACTACTTCCTTTTTGTTCAACTCGGCCTAAAAATGTCAGATAAATAAATAAGTTTGCCCAACAGGATTTTTTAACTATGGAGTCGAGTTTATGCTGTTGATTTCTTTCTTGGAGACCACATCCAGAGAGGCAGTGGAGGATGCATTAGCTCATCTTCAGAAGCTGTGCATTATCTCCTCTTAAAAACGTCAGACAGTGCAGGCAACCTCAGGTATGGCGAAAACGGGTTTCTTTGCAGTGCACATGACTGCTCTTTCTAACTTGATCTGCTTGACTACTTATAATTTGCACAAACATTCTCCTGCATAGTTTGTCCCGTATCATATGCTGATGTCATATTTCGAATCAGGTTGTTGTCTGTATCATATGGATAATATGCAGTCACGATGTTGTCTATATCTAGATGTAGAACAAAGCTAGAATGACGGAGAAAGATCTTCAGCAATCACCAAGGCTGATTACTATCTTTTCTTGTTTTCTGCAGTTGATGACTTCAAATTTTTCAAGGAGTGTACAAGGGTGTAAGGTTTCTGCACTTGTATTCATAGAAATCTGGGTGTTGGTAAATCGGTTTCCAATGGATTCTGAAGGGGAACTTTTGTTTTTATCGATGATCAGACAATACTAAGAGACTAACAAGAGTATGGTAAATTACTAGATCATCCGTAGTTCGACAGACTAGAACTTGCCGTGGTTACTTTCTTAGGGTTCTGAAAATAATTTCTCTGAAACTGAATCATTCAGTCATACCTTCAGTTGAGTAAATAATGGCTCTGAAAACTGGGATCTCTCATCTTGGTTACCTTAACCTATTGCACTGCAAAACCTGAAGCTCAAGCTCAAGCTCAAGCTAGGCTAGGCTCACAGAATAATGGTGATGATTAGTTAGCTAAAATCTGAAACTCTCTGCCCACTTGCTCTAGCTGACAGCAAGAATAATGAATAGCAAGCACTATGCCTGATTGTGTCCTGAATGCCTAATCGTGTTCCACATGAATATAATTTCATTGTGTTTGACTTGTGAAATCGTGCAGATGTGGGCGTCAAAGTTTTGTCTGGCTGCGGAGAGATGCCTGGAGTTCCATTACAGTGCAGGTAATCTCAAGTATGACGAAAACGGGTCTCTTTTGCTTCTGCCATGACTCTGAATCTCCACTGCACTTGACTGCACCCTCTATCTTGATCTGTTTTACAACTTATAATTTCCACAAACATTCCCCTTCATAATCTGTCCTTGGTCTGAAAGAACAATTCCTGATGATATACTTCAGGTCAGGTTGCCATTATCCGTTTTCCTTCCAGTAAGTTTTCACTAGATTTCGTTTCTAAACCATGTAGATTGTAGAGCAAAGATAGATGATGGACTCACCAGGGCTGATTACTACTACCTTTTTCTTGTTTCCTGCAGTTGACGACTTCAAATTGTTTCAGGAGAGAATGGCATAAAAGGATGTAAGGTTTCTGTGCTTGCATCCATGTAAATCTGGGAGTCGGTCAATTCTGTTTGAATAAGGGGAATTTTGTTTTTCATCAAGGACAAGACAATAATAAGATATTAATAAAAGTAAACAAATGCTCAGAAAACTCGCTTCGCTTTTGTGCCACTTCAGTTCAGTAACTTGGAACATTCTTACCCAACGAAATTAGATAATTTATACCTTCAGCTCAGAACCTATTGCGGTTACTTTCCTTGGGCTCTGAAAACTTTAGTTCAGTAAACGTACGATTGCTCCGAAAACCGGGATCTCTCATCTTAGTTACCTCTACTTAGTGCATTGCAAAACCAGAACCTCAAGCTAGGCTCACAGAAGGGTGATGATGATTAGTAGCTAAGATTATGCTCGATTGTGTTGCGGATGTCTAACCAAGCTCCATCTCACTGTTCTTTCTTTGTGTTTGCCTTGTGGGATGCATCCGAGTTTTATCCGATCGCGGAGAGATGCCTCGAGCTGCATTTGGTTCGTGGTCAACCACTCAACCCTGTCCCCGTGGGCAACCAGCTGATGTAGACCTCCTTAACCTGGACCTGGACTGGATCGGTCTGTATATTTTTGAGTTGTTCAAAGTAAGAGATGCTGAAACTGGAACCTCCGTCGTCAGTGTGCTTGGTTTCTGTAGATTTTGAAGATGACATTATCCCTCTCTTTCAGAGGGGCGAGGTAATGTAATTGACATTGTGTTGCACAGATTGTTATCTTCCTTTTTCTTAGCACTGCATCTGGACATGATTTTGCTTTTGTAAACAAGATTTTAACTAATGCTGTTGATATCTTTCTTGTAGACCACGTCCGGAGAGGCAGTGGAGGATGCATCTTCAGAAGCTGATCATCCACTATACTTCTTTCATTGTGCAGGCAACCTCAGCTCAGGTATGATTAAGCGGGTTTCTTTTGCTTCCGCCGGTACGACTCTGAATCTCCACTGCATCTTGAGCACACCTTCTATTTTGATCTGCTTGACAGCTTATAATTTGCAAGGACATTCCCTTGCATAGTTTGTCCTTTGTCTGAAAGAAACAATCCTGATGTTATATTTCAAATCAGGTTATGAATGTCCTTGGTCCTCGGTAAATTCTGTTTTGAATGAAGGAGAACTTTGTTTTTTTATCAAGGACCAGATAATAATAAGATATTTACAAAAGTAAAGAAGTGCCCTGAAAACTGGCTTCGCTACTGTGTAACTAAAGTTCAGTAGTAAGTTGGATCATTAACACCCAAAGAAATTAGATCATTTATAGATTCAGCTCAGAAACTGTTGTTACTTTCTTGGGCCTCTGAAAATAGACCGTTCAGCTCAATAAAAAGTTGCTGTGAAAGTTGTGATCTCTTGGCTACCTGCCGCATTGGAAACCCGATATGCTCAAGCTAGGCGAGCGGAACAATGACGATTAGTGGCCTAAAATCAGGAGACACCGAGCTCGAAAACTCTGAAACTGAAACTCTCTACACATTTCTCTAGCGGACAGCAAGCCCTATGCTTGGTTGTGTCGCGGCCCTATATAACTTCTTTGTGTTTGCCTTGTGAGATGTAGGTGCAGGTGTTGAAGTTTCATCCGGTCGCGGAGAGATGCATTTCGTCGTCGACCCTTGATGTGGGCAGCGAGCTTGCAAATCATGGTGATTGCTTTTCTGGATGCTGTTTTTCCTTGTCTCTCTTGTGACTCTTTACCACGTTGATGTAACTAAGCTAGTGTGTGCGGCGCTTTTCTTCATTGAAACTGGCAGTTGTACTCCATCTGCTTGCCCAGATGCCCGAGCCAAACCTGAAGCTCCTCACATCAACACGCCTTTCCAATCTTCACATCAATTGCAGTTTTTCAAGTTGATGTGCACATAGATCTGCAAGCATTCTTTATGGGAGTCGGGGCTTTCTGATTTGAAGTTGCTGGAAAAGAAAGGACTCAGCTTCCGCAAAAGTGATCGATGGAGAGTGAGGGATACAAAATCGAAGCAGCAGAGAAGAGCTAGTCACAATTCACAAACAATAACAGGGGGAACAAAAGACTACATAATTTGTGTCATGGCAGGTCGCAAAGAATATTATTTCCCACACGGCTCCCGAAAGGGACCGGGCTCAACTATCATTACAATAACATAATAGATAATAGGTTTCAAAAGGATCAAGCCCCAACATAAAGAACAATAACAACTAGAGCATCTCTCTTAACAGAGGGCCTGGAGCAGAAAAGATTCAATACCGCCAGGGGTGGGTTGCTTGAAAAACACGTTGGCGTGTTCTTCCATGAGCCACACAACGGTCATGAGCTCGCCGCCGCGGTTTATCTGGCTGGCATGGGCATCTCTGCTGCACTGAACGGAAGCGAAGACGAGCAGACGCACCCATGCATCCAAGATGAGCGCCAACGCCTTGGGCATATCAAACACACCACCTCCGGCTCCGTTGCATGAGTGTTCCAGATCTGGCATCAGACGCTCCAGTTTATCCATGGCGACATGATCACGATCCTCGTAACAAGATATGATGCCAGGCTTATCACCGTTGCCTGCATCTACAAGTTCCAGCATCAGCCTGGCATATAAAGTCCCATGCCAGAGAGTTACGCATGCCTCTCCCATATCCTCGTGCGTGCGGTCTTGCAGGATGCTGACAAGCCTCTTCACGCTATCTATAGAGGAAGTATGGCTACCCCATGGACAACATATGCACCTCAAATCTTGGACGGTTGATTCGTACATGCTGCGTAGTTCAAGACCGGGTATCATGTCAGGACGTACCGCTACGAGGAATACCATGTAATCTGACAGGGCCTTGATCGCCTTCAGATAAGTGGATGATGCCGCATCCTTGGGGGTGTCGATGGACAAGAGGAAAACATTTGTGAAGACGTGCCAGGTAAGGATCACCTCTTGGAGTTCGGCATCAAAGTTGAGAGCATCGTCTAATCTCTCGCGCCTCCTGGCAGTTTCATTGTATAGTGCAGGACGAAAGCCCGGCAAATCATTCATAGGTGGCATCATCCCCATGAGTCCTACCATGCCATTCTCGCAAGGTGAGGACTCAATCTCATTTTCTGCACTTGGATGGTGAATCTTCTTCACTAGTTGCCATACATGTTTGAACACCAACTCCTTGACATCCTGTGAAATCACTAGGGTTTCAGAGCAACGCCATTTGTCCCACCAATCCTCCAGACCCATCATCTTGGCCACTCTGCTTCTTATCTTGTACGTGTCAGGGGAGAAGAAATGCAACAAGTTGAACTGCCCAATTGAGCCTGACCACCCTCTACTGCCGGCAGCCTTGACACGCCGACGAAGAGACAGGATGACAAGACCAAGATTACTCCAGCCTCTGGTCCACAGGAAACTACATGACCAGGTCGACCCCAGAGTACTGAACACCGACGCCATGTCCAGAAGGAAGGCCCCGACCAACAAGATGTACGTGGTAACAACATCGACTCTGTTGTAACCATTTTTATTACCACTTAACTGGAACATGACGAACGCGGCGATGGTGGCCAAGGGTGAAACCAGACGGAACAAGTAACCATACCAAGTATGGATCACCACTGCCTTGGTGTAGATGACGTCATACATGAGGGAGAGCTCCATCTCCACCACCTTGTACGTAGCTTTCCAGTTCCATCTCTTCCATTCATATATAGATGCAAGTGACCCTGTACCTCTAACTTTGAAACTAAACAAAGCCACCGGAGAATCAGAGATAGCACCCTTGCAAAGAGGGAGCATGGCTTGAGCAAACAACAGGAGCTCCTCTTCATCACACTCCTCTGCCCTCAATGCCTGGGGGGAAAGCTCATCATAATTAGGGAGACGCCGATGATTATTGATAGAGCTCCGGATGCTGACCAGGGTGGCGCACTTGAGGGCCCAAATCCTTTCTGCATACTTGATGAGACCAATGGCGAATATCAAGCCGGTAGCCAATCCCAGGGAGGTGGGGATCTCCATGATGTGCTTATAGAGGACATAGGCAACCCCAAAGGCTTGGACGCCAAGATTTAGCAGGTGGCGTGGCCAGAGCTTGTTGTCCTCGAGGGCGTAGCCGGTGATGGTGTCCTGGCTACCAAGATGCACCAGGAGAAAGGGCGCCCAGAATACCGCGAGCTTCTGCTTGCGTGGCGAACCATTGATTGAGAGATGGCCGAGAGTGTAGACAGCGGTGGAGTCAGCCATGAGGTACACTAGCCACAGGAGGATCCTCAGCACGGCGGAGGTTCCGTGCCGACGGGTCCTAGCGAAGACAAAGAGGAAAATCTGCAGTGTGAAGCTGAGTAGGACAAGGATTTGGGTCGCCCATTCATTCCAGAGCTGCAGCATCGGACGTCCAGACATTGCTCCTCCGGAAATTGATTTACTGTAACAAAAAAAAAAGCTCTTATTAGCAACTAAATCTATGCATATTCCTTTAATTCGATAAAAAACACTTATTAGCAACTAAATCTATGCATATTCCTTTAATTCGATAAAGAACACTTGATTAAGCATCAAGTTGAGATAAAATGCACCGGCCTCGGTAACAATAGGTTGCCAAGAGGTTGTTAAGACATTGAAGATCTATGCATTGTTATCTGCATATGCAAAGAAGTCTTTGTTGTTTATTATCAAAAATCAAGCCTACAGCAGCTGGCACAGTAAGTATGCTCTGGGCAAAGAAGAATGAAAGCAAAACGGCACCTTCACCAGCCCCATACGCCCAACACCCATCATCAAGAACAAACAGGCAACTAGCCTTTTGAAGTTTGAAAAAACAACTATACAAGTAAAAGAGCTATATCGCATCTTACTACCAATAAGTTCAGCAGCAAATAGACATTTCGACCAAACTTCCGAAATCTTCCATTGTATTAGTACTTAGTTATACACTACTACAACCAAATGATGGGGCCTCTTAGAACTAAATGCTATAATTAATGCTACATTCAGTATATATATTACCGGCCACTCAGATCTGTATTTTTTCCCTCTTTTTTCCAATTAAGAACACTCAAATATGCATTAAGATCATATAAAATGCATCACCCTCTGCAATAGCACGATGCCGGCAGCAAGAAGGCAATAACATACAGGCAACCAGCCATTTTTTTTGACAAAGGGTGTTTTTTATTGACTCAAACTTAGCATCAAGCGATACAATTGTAATGAGTACACACCAGGCCTCTGCATAATTAGGATGCACACAGCCAACACTAACACACATACGCAAAGTATCACGTCGGCAAATAGCAAAGTCATTCAAGACCGAAGCTATGCCTAGGCGAAGGGGAAAAGGAAAAAAAAATCCCAAAAGTGATCAAAACAATGATTGATGACATACAACAATGGCCATCGGCTCCAATCATCTCTTGACAGCACAAGGGCTACAAAGATGGATCTTCAAAAGTGACGTTTTCAGAAAAAGAACGATGTGCAAGCGCCGCCGTCGCCTGATCCGACCATTAAAGATCAAATCGTGGGTTTTCACCTTGAAGATCAAGTCCGAGAAAACTCCGAGCAATGCCTTCATCAAGGATACGACGCATAGAAAGCTGCCGGCCATTTGAAGCTTGCCAACACAAGTACAGGTAAAAGAGCTACACCGCATCGCACTACCGAAAAGTCTAACAGAAAAAACTGCGATGCCCACTAAACTTGAGGTATCTTCCTGAAACAGAGCTTCATCGTACGCAAGGAATGCGTATGCATGCATGACGAGTAACTGCAAACTACTCGTAGATTGCTAGCAGGCATAGTGTTTAGCATTCCTGCGAAACGAAACGCCCCTGCAGGATTTGCCCTATGACTCTATGTTAGCATTACTCCGTCCCTAAAGCCACGTACGCCTCTCCTTGAGATCTGAGTTTCTTGGCAGTAGGGAGGCTCGATTTTGGAGGAAATGCAGCCGCCGACGAACAGGGGAGAGAGGACTGGGAGATTACCTTGGTTTTGGACGAAGAGCGACGCACGGCGCGGGTGGTGCGGTTCTGGATCCTCCTGCCGTCGGCCGCCAGGAGCTGGAGCTCGAGGAGCAATTAATACGTAGGTAATAGCAGTGGGTGAGGAGGGTGACTGACCGGAAGGAGAGGAGGGAGGTCGTCGCGTTTTTTTGCGTTGACGCGTGAACCGCGGGTCAAGAGGCCCACCTGAATCCATTTTTTCATTATTTAAAAAGACCATACAGACATCCTCAACACCTCAACAGTGGAGACTGGTCAGCTCATAGAATAAAACTTACTACCTCTGTCCCGGTGTATAAGTCATTCGCGTAGTTCTAGGTCGATAATTTAACTATCTAAATATGTATTATATGTGACAAAAAATATATATTTAGAAACTACATCCGTGTGGAAATCTAGTGGTATATTTTTCATGACATATAACACATATTTAATTCCTCAAATCGATGACCTAGAACTACGCGAATGACTTATACACCCGGACGGAGGGAGTACACAAGACAGGCCACCAACGCCGCTCGGGAGAGAGCAATGCGAACCCAAACCTACCCGCCATTAATGGCCTCCAGCTCCCTACCAACCTCCGAGCCCACCCCATCTACTCGCTAGTTAGAGCATGGCAGGATGGTTAATAGTATAGCCAACAACGAGAAGTGTATGGGTGAATCCGGATACATATGAACCCACTTTGAAAAATACATTTTGTAATGTCAAAAAATTCTGAAAAAAGGTGTGCGCGGACATCTCCATATTCTATGCGTGTGCAGAAAGTTTTACAAAAAACAACTTTTTTTGTAGCTTGTGCAAAAAAGACAAAATTTTGTACCGTGAAACCCTATTTAGAAGCAGTAAAATTTGTCTTTTTATTGAGACAAAACAAAAATACTTTTTTACACAAAACTTTGTGCCGTGGACATACCTTTGCCAACATGTATGCATAATTTGTTTTTAGAATTTTTGAACATTATAAAACGCGTAAAAAGTACATTTTTAAAAAGCGGGTGCAGATGCCCCCGTGTGCAGATCGTCCACTCGCAGCCAACAACCGCCTATATGAAGTTGCCATGTTAGCCAACTTAATAGCCCATTCATATAATAGTTAGATATACTAGTGTACTATAAATTAATGTATGGTTCACTTCTTTTCTCACAAAGGGTGTTGGAGCTCGTGTTACAGCTAGCTGTAAGCTTGTAGTCCGATTCTTTTCTCTCTCCTCTCCTCTCTCCTCCACCTAGACATAATCTGATGTGGCATCTCTTATAGCCCACCTACGTCACAGCTAGCCGCTGACTATAAGACGTTATCACATCATCTATAGTCAAGCTTATAGCCGGCAAGTATAATAGTCAGATGCAAATAAGTAGTACTTCATTGATACATGGCCCACCTCCCTCTCTCACAAAGTGTTTAGGAGCACGTGCTACAGCCTGCTGTTAGTTAGTAGCCCGCTTCACTTCTCTCTCTTCTTCTCTCTCTGCCAACTCAGCAACAATATACTATTTTAAGTCTTACAGCCCGCCCACATCACCTTACTATACTTGCTCTTAGTACGTAGTCTCGATCCCAGCCGATTTCTCTCACCACAAACGACGCCTCAGATGACAGGGAAGTCGCGCCGCGGAGCTCGTGCGAGGCGGACTACGCCCGGCGTCGCGGGTGGCAGCCCCGGCAGATCCCCGCGTCGCAGCCGTCGATTCCGATGGAGATGTTGCCGGAGATCGACGCGGCGTCAACGGAGGCGCGGGGGGATAATCAAGTGGATGGTGCAGGAACGCTTCCCTAACCGCGACAAGTGGCCAAAATCTGCGTGGAAAAATCATCCACAGTGCAACCTTTGCGGAGAGCTGCCGCTCCATCGGCGACGAGGGAGGGATGGAGCACGAGATGCTTTTCTAGGCCATTCAAGAGGCAGAGTCACCGGATCCAGTGCAGGCGGCGAGATGGTGCCGCTTCAAGGCAAGCAACCTGACGCGGAGCATCCTACAATCATCTCCATGGACGTACCTTCGTCTCCCAAGACACCAAGTGGGCCGATGACTAGAGCTCGTGCAAGGGCCATGAAAACCGAGGTGAACTCGCTCCTCTCCGAACTTACACATTCCACATGTAAGACATGTCTACTACCTCAAGCGGAGACAAAGTGTGTTATCTGGTATTTGGAGGAAGGCCATGGAGCTGCTACGAATAATGGACAAGATGACAAGGAGCCAAGCGCGAGAAGCAAGAGAAGGAGTTTCCGACAAGCTATAGCTACTAGATGTCCGGCACACAGCGGATCAGCCAGCCAGAAGGGCCAGCCGAGAAACTCTATAGCGGCTGGACGACCGGCAAGTACCGGACGTCCGACATGTTCTAGCGCCCGGACGTCTGCTCCCCTCCGGAAATCTGGTGCACCATGTCCAATACGAAAATGCCAGAAAATCGACTTCGTCCGTACGTCCGGCGTCCTCTGAAAATCCGACATCATTTCGCCCAAGCCAAATCGATGAAAGTCCGGCTGATAACCCACAAGTATAGGGGATAGCAACAGTTTTCGAGAATAGAGTATTCAACCCAAATTTATTGATTCGACACAAGATGGGCCAAAGAATATTTGCAATTATTAGCAGTTGAGTTGTTAATTCAGCCGCACCTAGAGACTAAATATCTGCAATAGCGTGATCAGTAGCACAATAATATGATAATTTTGAAAGTAGTGGTAATAGCAACAACAGTACGGTGACAGTAGTAGCAGTAGTTTTGTAGCAATTGCGAGAGTAGCAGCAACGGTAGTAACTTGGCAAAGACAATATGTGAAAAACTCGTAGGCATTGGATCGGTGATAATGTTGAATAATATTCATCATATAACAATCATAACCTAGGGCGACACAGAACTAGCTCCAATTTATCAATGTAATATAGGCATGTATTTCATAAGTAGTAATACGCAAGGTTGTCAGAATCACAATTTTGAATCGGATCGGTGCTTCTATGATAGGATCAGAAATCATAGAATTTTCACTACTAGGATCGTAGAAATGTAGATTCTGAGAACTAAAATGGTAGAATCAAAGGGGTTAGTTTGGATCGTAAAATCGTAGAATTGTATAACATAATCGAGATCCTGAGTGCTTATGGAAAATAATTTGCATGACATCTTTTGGCGTACCTTCCCGTGGCAGCGGAGTCCATAAGAAACTAAGGGATATTAAGGTCTCCTTTTAATATAGAACCAGAACAAAGTATTAACACATAGTGAATACATTAACTCCTCAAACTACAATAATCACTGGAAAGAATCGTAATTATTGTCACCTTGGGGTATGCGGATCATAACACGTAGAAGGTGCATATCACTTGCATGGTAGGATCATGAACACAAATATATTCATGAAAATATAAAGGGTTTAGATCTGAAATCATGGCACTCAGGCCCTAGTGACAAGCATTAAGCATAGCAAAGTCATAGCAACATCATAAGTGAACATGTAAGACGATGATTGTAACGCCCCGAGACCGATGTGCCAGGTGCCTTCCAGTTATTTGCTGTTGTTGCCTTGTATTTGCTTATGTGTCATGCATTTCATATCATGTCATCATGTGCATTGCATTTGAATATGTGTTCGTCTCATGCATCCGAGCATCTTCCCCGTTGTTCGTTTTGCGTTCCGGCGCTACTATGTCCTCTGGTGTCCCTTTCTACCTCTTTTTGTGTGTGGGTGTTAAACGTTTTCGGATTGGACCGATACTTGTCATGCGGTCTTGGTTTACTACCAATAGACCGCCAGTCAAGTTTCGTACCATTTAGACTTCGTTTGATACTCCAACGGTTAACGGAGGGACTGAAAAGGCCTCATGTGTGTTGCAGCCCAACACCCTTCCAAAGTGGCCCAAAACTCACCTAAATCCCTTCTATCATCTATAGCGTTCGATCACGATTGCGTGGCCGTAAACCGCACCTCATTTGAAGCCTCCTAACTCCTCCTACCTATAAAAAGGTCCTCCCCTTCGAAATTCCGGGTCTTCTCCTACCCTAACCCTAGCCCTTTCTTCATCCGCACGCTGGACGTGTCCGCCGGCGCCGGACACTTTTCCCGCCGCCGCCCGCAACCACTGAGGAGCCACCACGTGTCCTGGCCGGCCTCCCCACCGCCGCGGCCCGCGAGGCCCAGGGAGAGCCCTCCCCGGCCCGAGTCACCGCCGACCGACGCCCGCGTCCGCGCCCGGTCCCCGCCGCCATCCTCTTCGACGCCGGCGCGCTCAGCCGCCGCCCGCGCCGTCAAGCGTCACCCTGCTCCGCCGTCTCCTCGTCGCCGCACCCGGCGCCGGCCACCGCCTCTCCGTCGCCCCGCGCCGCCCCGGTGCCCGTCCGCCTCCTTACCGGCGAACCCCGCTCCGGATCCGGGCGCCCCCGCAGCAAACTCCGGCGAACAGCGAACCCCGACGATCCTCGACTTCCACGCCCGGCCAGATCAGGATCTGGAGACTCGGTTGACTTTCCCCCGAAACCCTAATCTCTGTATTATTTTGCTATCTTCATCATGTTATAACTCTGTCATCGTAGCTTCGATTCGTGCGTGTAGCATATCAAAATGTTCGTCTTGACGAGTACATCATTTCATCTCATTGCATCATTTTCATTTGAGCTCATCTTGGTGCCAAAAATTCTGTTGGAAGAGGGCTATGTGATGATTATTTTAGATCTGTTTCAGCAAATGGACTTTTGTCATTTTTGCCATGATTAATGTGTGCATGCTATGATCATGAGCTCTACATGTGTTTTGAAATATGCCATGCCATCTTTACAGGGGTGTATGCCATGTATTTTTGTGATCTTCGTGGTGACTAGCATAAGCATGCAAAGTAGATTACTCAATGATGTTGATTTCAGAGACTTCAAATTTCACCAAGGCCTTGTCCTGTTATTGTTTTTATGTCATATGTTCATGTTGTTTCCTAGTGATCCGTGCCTCTTTTGAGCATGATCAGTAAGGATGTTTTGTAGATATTGTGGTGCTCTATCCATCCATGTCTTTGTTTGCATTTATGGAGCACCCTAGCTTGAGTCAATCGAGCTCTAGTTTTGCTACAAAATGTTCCTTGCAGATTGTTAACATGTTTAGCGATTTTGCCAAGCTTGTTGTTGTTGATCCGTGCATGCTATGTTGTTGTTCTTGCCATGTATAGCTTCTATACCATGTCTATTTCCTGGGTGTATGCTTAGATTATCATGCAATGCCTCGTAGTGAGTGCATTGAGCTCGTAAACATGCCTACTTGTTAACTGTTTTGCATGCTCCAGTTTTTCACCAAGTCTGAATCTGTTTATGTTTTTGCTATGTTCACATGCTTGCAATTGTATCTTCTGATCCCTTTTGTCTCATGGTCACTAAGGGACTTTTGTTATATGCTTTGAGTATCTTCATGCCATGCCTTACTTTGCCATGATATGTTCCTGTAGCATGTAGTTTTCATGCTCTAAACATTGCTTCCTGATGATAAATTCCTGACATGCTGTTAATTTCACTAAGTCTGTAACCTGTTATCTTTTGCACTTTTGCCATGCTTGTTTGGACCTGTTAATGAGTGATTTAGCCGTAACTCAGCGTTCATCTTTCGTTAAGCATCATGAGTGGATCCCTGCCATTTATCTTGTTGCTATGTTTGAGTGTAACAGCTTATTTATCTTGATGCATTTAGATGGCCACTTGCTGTTAATCGCAGACCGGTGCCATATTTGTTTTGCTTGCCATTTCCAAACCGTGCATCCGGTTCCGGTGATCTTTATATCGATTTCAACCGAAATCAACTCCTCTGTCCAGTGGAACTCTTGGATTTCCATGTTGAGGCAAGGTTTATTCATTCCTTTCCAAATCTTGCATATGCATCGCATACCACATCCCGCATATCATACCATGTTTGCATCATGTTGCTTGAGCATTGCACGTGGTTGATTGTGTTCCTTTTGCTTGTTGTTCTTGCTTGGGTAGAGCCGGGAGATGAGTGCGTGATCGAGGAGCCCGTTGAGTACACTTACGAGGATCAAGTCAACTCTGAGAACTTTGCAGGCAAGATGACCATACCCTCGAAATCACTTCTATCTGTGCTTACTAGATGCTCGCTCTTTTGCTATGCCTATGCTACGATACCCACCACTTGCTTATCATGCCTCTCATATTGTTAAGCCAAGCCTCTAACCCACCTTGCCCTAGCAAACCGTTGTTTGGCTATGTTATCGCTTTGCTCAGCCCCTCTTATATCGTTGTCAGTTGCAGGTGAAGATTGGAGCTTGTTCCATGTTTGAAACATGGTTATTTTGTTGGGATATCACAATATCCCTTATTTATTTAATGCACCTATATACTTGGTAAAGGGTGGAAGGCTCGGCCTTATTCCTAGTGTTTTGTTCCACTCTTGCCGCCCTAGTTTCCGACATATCTATGCAACATTGGGTCGCCGACATTGCAACACCACGTGGCTTTGCAATAGTGAAAAAATAGTGGTCGCGGAAATTGCAGCGTCGCGCGGCTTTGCAACAACGGCTTTGCATCAATGAAAAAATAGTGGTAACCTACCTTGCAACATAGGTTGGCTTCATAGCACGGTTACCCGTTTTGCAGCAATACAGAAATGTCGACGCTGATCTCACAGCGTCACGTGCTTTGCAACAATGATGTTCGGTCTTGTACTTACCGCCGACCTTGTAGCTCATGCGCTTTTGTAAGAATGATTTCCGGCCTTGTAGCGGTCGCCGACCTTGTAGCGGCGCACGCTTTTGCAACTATGATGTTCGGTCTTGTAGCAATCACCGACCTTGTAGCGTCGCGTGCTTTTGCAACAATGATGGTTGGTCTTATGGTGATTGCCGACCTTGCAACATCGTGCGGCTTTGCAACAATGGTTGTCTGGCATCAAATTAAAAATAGCAATCGCCAACCGTGGAACGTCAGTTGGCTTTGCAACACTATGGTCCATTCCGCAGCAATACCAAAGTGCCACCGCCGATCTCGCAGCGTCGGCTGCTTTTGCAGCAACGATTGTCCAGCCTTCTAACATCGCATGGTTTTGCAACAATGATGTTTGGCCTTGTGGTGATCACCGACCTTGCATTGTCATGTTGTTTTGCAAAAATCGTTGTCTAGCATCATTTAAATAATTGTGATTGCCAACCTTTGCAGTGTTGGGTCGCCAACCTTTCACGGTCGCTCGTTTTTGCAACACAACAACCTGGCATTGTAAAAAAATAGAAACAACGGCAGGCAACAATAGTAGTTTGTCTTTTTTTTGGGGGGGGGAACAGTAGTTTTTTTTTTGTTTTTTTGCGGAAACAGTAGTTGGTCTTGTAGGGTTGTAAATCCGGCTTGCAGTGTCGCTAGCAACAACCAAAATTCTACTAGCTTGCAACGGCGCACGTCCCAAATGCATCAATGATGCCTAGCCGGCATTTGCATGGATATCAACCCGGACATTTTGATTTTGGGAAAAGCTTACCGTCATCCGGCGGATCGTAGTGGCCGCGTCCATCACCTCCACTGCATGACACGTGTTCAATTAATGGCTTGCATGTTGTTCTTTATTGAACGCGCTTCCAAAATAGAGGCTATGTTTCATAAACATATCCGGTGTTGCAATGATCTATGACGGGTCTAGTTTTGTAACGAAACCTCTATTACGGAAATTTTCTGCAACAAGACTTCAGTTGCAGAAAAGTTGAAACAAAACCATAGTCGTAATTTTTTTCGACAAAACAACCATTGCAAAATAATTCTGCAACAAGACCTATGTTGCAGAAATAATTTTGCAACAAGACCTGTGTTGCAGTACTGGCGGCGCGCTCAACTCGCTTGATGTGGCAAATCCGACGGCTCGCGAACCAGCTGATCTTTTAAAGATATCCGTCGGCGAATGCGTAACACGCCCCTTTGATTTTTTATGTAATATAAATTTGTATTTTTTTAACTTATAAATCCTCATTTTTTTAACTTATAAATCCTCATTTTGATTAGCTAGCAAATGACTCGTTGCTAGCACTACGGTGCTGAAGTTAAACACACAGATCGCAAGGCTAAAATCACTCGGCTGAATATATTACTTTCCCTTACAACAAACAACTTCCAATAGCTAAAAGATGCAAAAACCTCCCTGCTCCACTTTTGCATAGCCCTGGCCATCAAGGCAAGCTGCTGACATGCCGCACCCATTCCGGGCTGCATCCGATTGGCCGCATGGGCCTCTTCCCATGCATTGGCCACCATGGCCTCATAATCCGCATGCCTAGTCCAGGCCGCCTCGTACTGGAAAGGCCTTTGCGGCCGCACAGATTGGTCGACCAGTGTCGATGCAACACGGACAAATAACGCCAGGTGACTTGACTCCTTCGTCAAAATATGTTGTATGCTACCTCTTGAGCACTGCGTTGGTTTTTCCTTAAAGAGAAAGGGTGATGCGGTAAAGTAGCGTAAGTATTTTCTTCAGTTTTTGAGAACCAAGGTATCAATCCAGTAGGAGATCACGCACGAGTCCCTCACACCTACACAAACAAATAAGAACCTCGCAACCAACGCCATAAAAGGGTTGTCAATCCCTCAACGATCACTTACGAGAGTGAGATCTAATAGATATGATAAGATAATATTTTTGATATTTTTATGATAAAGAGAAATAAAGATGCAAAGTAAAATAAAAGAGCAATGAAAATAACTAAGTGTTGAAAGATTAATATGACGGAAAATAGACCCGGGGGCCATAGGTTTCACTAGTGGCTTCTCTAAAGAGCATAAGTATTACGGTGGGTGAACAAATTACTGTTGAGCAATTGATAGAATTGAGCATAGTTATGAGAATATCTAGGTATGATCATGTATATAGGCATCACGTCCGTGACAAGTAGACCAACTCCTGCCTGCATCTACTACTGTTACTCCACGCATCGACCGCTATCCAGCATGCATCTAGAGTATTAAGTTCATAAGAAAAGAGTAACGCTTTAAGCAAGATGACATGATGTAGAGGGATAAACTCATGCAATATGATATAAACCCCATCTTGTTATCCTCGATGGCAACAATACAATACGTGCCTTGCTTCCCCGGCTGTCACTGGGAAAGGACACCGCAAGATTGAACCCAAAGCTAAGCACTTCTCCCATTGCAAGAAAGATCAATCTAGTAGGCCAAACCAAACTGATAATTCGAAGAGACTTGCAAAGATAACCAATCATACATAAAAAAATTCAGAGGAGATTCAAATATTATAAATAGATAAACTTGATCATAAACCCACAATTCATCGCTCTCAATAAACACACCGCAAAAGAAGATTACATCGAATAGATCTCCACGAGAATCGTGGAGAACTTTCTATTAAGATCCAAAAAGAGAGAAGAAGCCATCTAGCTAAGAACTATGGACCCGAAGGTGTGAGGTAAACTACTCACACATCATCGGAGAGGCTACGATGTTGATGTAGTAGCCCTTCGTGATCAATGCCCCCTCTGGCGGAGCGCCGGAAAAGGTCCCAAGATGGGATCTCACGGGTACAGAAGGTTGCGGCGGTGAAATTAGGTTTTTGGCTCCGTATCTGGTAGTTTGGGGGTACGTAGGTATATATAGGAGGAAGAAGTACGTTGGTGGAGCAACATGGGCCCCACGAAGGTGGAGGGCGCGCCCAGGGGGGTAGGCGCGCGCCCCTACCTCGTGCTCTCCTGGTTGCTTTCTTGACGTAGGGTCCAAGTCCTCTGGGTCACGTTTGTTCCAAAAATCACGTTCCCGAAGGTTTTATTCCGTTTGATATTCCTTTTCCGCGAAACACTGAAATAGGCAAAAAAAACAGCAGTTTGGGTTGGGCCTCCGGTTAATAGGTTAGTCCCAAAAATAATATAAAAATGTATAATAAAGCCCATTAACATCCAAAACAGAATATAATATAGCATGGAACAATAAAAAATTATAGATACGTTGGAGACGTATCATTGTACCTCGGACGCCGGGAACATCTGCATGAACGACGCCGAGAATGTCGCCCTATCCAATCTAACTTGAATATTGTCCGCCTCATCTCTCTTATTATCCCAAGTGAACGAATACCCTGAGAACGTGGCCCTATCCAATCTGACTATCCGTTCAAGTCAGATTGGATAGGGCCACGTGCTCGACGTAGTCCATGCAGATGTTCCCGGCGTCCGAGGTGCAACATATTTTAACGGAGGAGTCAGATCACCAGGCTTTATTGGTCCGTGTTGCGTCGACACTGGTCGACCAATCGGCGCGGCTGCAGAGGCCTTTCTAGTACGACGGGGCGACCTGGACTAGGCATGCGGATTACGAGGCCATGGTGGCCAATGCATTGGAAGAGGCCCATGCGGCCAATCAAATGCAGCCCGGAATGGGTGCGGCATGTCAGCAGCTTGCCTTGATGGCCAGGGCTACGCAAAAGTGGAGCAGGGAGGTTTTTGGGTCCATAAAAAAGCAAATCGGTCATTTAAAATGGCAGCTAAAAGATGCAAAAGAGCGGGCGGTACGAACAAGCTACAAGCAGGAAATAAAGGACATCGAGGATCAGCTGCATGAAATGTACGAAAGAGAGGAGATTTATTACAAGCAGAGGTCAAGAGTGGATTGGCTACATATGGTGACCAAAACACTTAGTATTTTCAGAACAGAGTTTCCCATACGAAGAGGAAAAACACAGTGAAGGCGTTACGGAGGGGGGATGGTTCCAAATGCACGGACGATGATGGCATACGAGCGATGGCCGCAAATTTTTATGTGTTGCTATTCACATCAGAGTGGTCTAGGGAAGGAGACAAGATTTTATAACATATTGAGACTCTGGTAATGGATGATATGAATAGTAAGCTGACAGCACCGTTTTCAGATGTGGAGATTGAGAAAGCATTATTTCAGATGGTTCCAACAAAAGCCCCAGGGCCAGATGGTTTCCCGATGATGTTTTATCAACGACACTGGCCGTTGGTAAAAGAGGAGCTGTGTGCAGCTACACGGGATTTCTTGGCAGGGAGGACAACGCCGGAGGGTTTCAATGACGCTGTTATTGTGTTGATTCCCAAGGTGGGCTCACCTGAGATGCTTACTCAGTTCAGACCAATTAGTCTTTGCAACATACTCTATAAAATTGCATCAAAAACA